>NC_053026.1:233598477-233754610 GCF_003073215.2 Triticum urartu
GATACCTTGGAAGGAGTCAATTGTTGATGATGATCACGACAAATTTTGTCGAGAGATTTCATGAGGATGTAATCGATCAGCGATGACACCAAGCCAAAGGAATGATGAAGCAAGAGGTTATTGGAACCACAGGTACGACACAAACTCGAAATCAAGCTTGTTGTTCAAGGCGAAATGGAATGATGAGGGAGATCGACGTAAGCTTAGCTCATCATCGAAAGTTGTGCTCCGGGGTTAAGGACCAGGTAGCACAGTTAAAATCGGCACGATAATGATATAGCCGAGCAGGTTAGGATTTACGTGATCGAGTTCAAATTCGTAAGTAATGAAGGTTACCAAGAGTTGTTTAATCGCGGTGTGAACTCGATTCAGTTATCGATGTCTTTGAGTGTTTATTAACTCAGAGCCCGTGAAAGAAAAAAAAATTGGAATCAGTGAGAATGTAATACTTGATGAAGAACGCATAAGAAGTTATGCAGTTCCGTGATAATCTCGAGATACCAGAGGGGGTAATACTCGACGAAAGATCAAAGTAAAGGTTAGAATGGTGTATTGATCCACAGAAGACAAGTGCTTAAACTTGCCCGAGAAATGGGATCTAAGAAGAACATATGGTCGGAACCACGCTTGCAAAGGATCAATTCACCAATACCAAAGGATATTATATTAAGGAAATAATTATTATTACAAGAAGCTTCCATGATAGGATCTACATCGTGTCCATGGGCATGAACACAAAGGTCCAAGGTCGACTCCCACTTCTCCAATGCATAACCTTTCATTCACTTCTCACTTTCGAAGAAGTTGTAGTGTTGAAATTTCATCTGGCAAAATACTAGAAGTGTATGACTCATGAAAACTTTCGAGTTCACACGGTTTTAGAGAAGGTTGTATAGGTTCAACCCATCGGGGTTTCTTAGAAACATATACCACAAGTTTCAAGGGTAAATATCACAAGCTCGAAAGTAGAGCATGGTTAGCAAAACAGAGGATACAATTTACCAAAGGTATCACATACCCATGGAGAGGCTCACAAGCTTATTGAATAGGAAGGACACTGCCGGATACTAATCCAACAACGGGTCCTATGGTCTACAATGGAGCTGATGCGAGTATCGGTACTTTATCTGAGGAAGATGGAATGAAATGGCATAAGATTAGCATTTCCAAATCAAGGGATCAAAAGCCAACACTCTCATTAAGAATGGATCAGTCGAATAGACTTAGGGGTACAATCGACGACAATTTGATTGGTCGATAACCAGCTCATGTTTAAAATGACGTGTGAGCCGGAAGGATGAATCATTGGATCTGATTGAGGCTGGCGAGCATTCACAACATTTTGAATCAACGGACTCAAAATGATAATGACAAGGGATGCCAATAAAATTATAGACTTATGGGATTAACCATAATGCAATCAAGTAAGAACTTCAAGAGTAATAGGCTACTCAGGATTTTCGGAAGTTCAAATAGTATTTTGAAGACTTTTGTGAAATACATGAACCAACTGGGGATGAGCAAATATCCGGTGAGTGCTAGAAATTACCCATAGTGGTATTCATGTGGCAAGGAATGCAAGGCAGTAGGCACAAAGTATTCTCAGAACAATAGAGAGAATTTTGGGGCATCTTGTAATAACAAGATCAATGAGGAATGATTATATGAATGGCACGTGTACGTAGTTATCCATAGAGGTTTATCGATAGAAGGGAATTGCAAAAGCAACACGCACAAGGTCTCGACAGAATATCGGAGAGTATCTTCGAAATCTTCTAGTGCAGCCGGCGATCATCTGGACTGAAGGGGCTCTCCGGGAGAAAGTATTTTCGAGAACCTAAGTTAGATTTTTAGTAAATTCATTTAACCCGAATAGAAGAGAGATCAGAGTCCCAGAGTATAGGTCGAGGAATAAAAGATCCTAATACCACCCAAATGGCGACGTGGGCCCGTAAGCCACACAACCATGTTAGTAAACAGTTTTCACTGACTAGACTCGACTTCGGCCAAGGAATTTGGAAGGAGGATTCCTACAGGCAGTCGGCTCTGATACCAACTTGTGACGCCCCCGATTCAATCGTACACTAATCATACACGCAAACGTGTACGATCAAGATCAGGGACTCACGGGAAGATATCACAACACAACTCTACAAATAAAATAAGTCATACAAGCATCATATTACAAGCCAGGGGCCTCGAAGGCTCGAATACAAGAGCTCGATCATAGACGAGTCAGCGGAAGCAACAATATCTGAGTACAGACATAAGTTAAACAAGTTTGCCTTAAGAAGGCTAGCACAAACTGGGATACAGATCGAAAGAGGTGCAGGCCTCCTGCCTGGGATCCTCCTAACTACTCCTGGTCGTCGTCAGCGGGCATCACGTAGTAGTAGGCACCTTCGGTGTAGTAGGAGTCGTCGTCGACGGTGGCGTCTGGATCCTGGGCTCCAACATCTGGTTGCGACAACCAGGAAGAAGGAAAAGGGGGAAAGGAGGGAGAAAGCAACCGTGAGTACTCATCCAAAGTACTCGCAAGCAAGGAGCTACACTACATATGTATGCATTGGTATCAACTGGAATAAGGCTATCATAGGTGGACTGAACTGCAGAATGCCGGAATAAGAGGGGGATAGCTAGTCCTTTCGATGACTACGCTTCTGGCAGCCTCCGTCTTGCAGCATGTAGAAGAGAGTAGACTGAAGTCCTCCAAGTAGCATCGCATAGCATAACCCTAACCGATGATCCTCCCCTCGTCGCCCTGTGAGAGAGCGATCACCGGTTGTATCTGGCACTTGGAAGGGTGTGTTTTATTAAGTATCCGGTTCTAGTTGTCATAAGGTTAAGGTACAACTCCAAGTCGTCCTGTTACCGAAGATCACGACTATTCGAATAGATTAACTTCCCTGCAGGGGTGCACCACATTCCCCAACACGCTCGATCCCATTTGGCCGGACACACTTTCCTGGGTCATGCCTGGCCTCGGAAGATCAACACGTCGCAGCCCCACCTAGGCACAACAGAGAGGTCAGCACGCCGGTCTAAACCTATGCGCACAGGGGTCTGGGCCCATCGCCCTTAGCACACCTGCACGTTGCGTACGCGGCCGAAAGCAGACCTAGCCTAGTGGCGTTCCAGTCCAATACGGCGCGCGCCACTCAGTCGCTGACGTCACGAAGGCTTCGGCTGATACCACGACGCCGGGATACCCATAACTACTCCCGCGTAGATGGTTAGTGCGTATAGACCAAATGGCCAGACTCAGATCAAATACCCAGATCTCGTTAAGCGTGTTAAGTATCCGCGAACGTCGACCAGGGCCAGGCCTACCTCTCTCCTAGGTGGTCGGAACCTGCCCTGTCGCTCTGCCTCAAAGATCCACTCACGGGTGCTCCTACGAGCCGACCCGTCTTTAATCACCACATGTACCATGTATAAAGTATATAGTATATACCCGTGATCAACTCCTGAGTGATCACGGCCCGATAGTATAGCATGGCAGACGGACAAGGATGTAGGGCCACTGATGATAAACTAGCATCCTATACTAAGCATTAGGATTGCAGGTAAAGGTAACAACAGTAGTAGCAAGGACATGCTATGCATCAGTATAGGATTAACGGGAAGCAGTAACATGCTGCACTACTCTAATGCAAGCAGTATAGAGAAGTGTAGGCAATATCTGGTGATCAAAGGGGGGCTTGCCTGGTTGCTCTGGCAAGAGAGAGTGGTCGTCAACACCGTAGTCGTACTGGGTAGCAGCGGCGTCGGTCTCGGTGTCTATCGAGAGAAGAGGGGGGAGAAACAATAAATATATAAGCAAGCATATGCATAGTGATGCATGACATGACAAGTAACGACGTTAGAGGTGCCCTAACACGGTATGAGGTGATACCGGTGAAGGGGGGGAAACATCCGGGAAAGAATCCCCGGTGTTTCGCGTTTTCGGGCAGAGTAGCCGGAGGGGGAAAGTTGCGAGTTTGATAGGTTAGGGATGCGTGGCGGACGAACGGGCTGCGTATCCGGGTTCGTCTTGTCGTTTTGAGCAACTTTCATGTACAAAGTTTTTCCATCCGAGTTACGGATTATTTCATATTAATTTTAAAGATTTAATACATTTTTAGAATTAACAGAATTAATTTAATTAGAAAATGTAATTATGATGTCAGCGTGATGTCATTAGTCAACTGTCTGTTGACTGGGTCAATAGACGTGTGGGTCCCATTCGTCAATGACTAAGACTAATTAACAGTAGTTAGGTTATCTTAGTAGGTTAATTAGGTTTAATTAGTTAATTAACAGCATTATTTTAAGTTAATTATTAATTAATTAATATTATTATTCCTTTTATTATTTTCCTTTTATGTTCTGGGGCGTGGGGCCCCCTAGTCAGTGGCCCAGAGGGCCACAGCGATTCGGGCACCGCTGGTATGCGGGCGCGCAGGTTACGGGCACAGGAACCCGGCCCGATTGGGAAAATGCCCAGATCGACAGGGGGGCGCCGGCCATGGGCACGGCAAGCCCGGTCGCCTGGGACGACAGCGGCAGCGGCGAGGCCACGTCGGGGTGGCGCCGGGGCGGCGAGGAAGCAGCACAGGCGAGGCCACGGCGACCTGGGGAGGTAGCGGCACGGCGGTTGCGGTGGGTAGAGGAGGCAGCAGGGCGGCGCGCGCGCGTGCACGCGGTGGCCAGGGGCGACAAGCGGCGGCGCTTCGGGTGGAGGACGTGGGCAGGTATGGGGCGCGGCTAGGCGTGGCGCAGGCGCGCGCGGAGGTGCGATGCAGCGGCCGTGAGGCGCGGGCGTTGCGCGAGCAGCGCGCAGCCGCGGGGTGGAGGTCGTGGCTTCAGGGCGGCAGCAGGCGGGGCTGCGTCGTTGTCTAGGCGCAGCGGCGCACGCGCGAGCGTGTGTGCAGGGGCGGCGTGCGGTGAGGCACGGCGGGCACGACCAGGGTGCACGCGAGAGAGGGGGGCGACGGGGATCTGGTGGGCGAGCGCGCGCGAGGGCACGGGGAGGAAGAGGAGGACCGGGGGTCCTCACCAGCGTTGGTGAGCAGGGGGGCGGCGAGGCTCGGTGGAGCCTTTGGGGAGGAGGACGAGGACGCATCATCGGCGAGGAGGAGACGAGTAGGACGAAGCGACGGGCGGTGGTGGGATCCGGCGAGGAGAAGGCTGTGGCATGGGCGCGCGGGAAGGGTCGTCGCCGGCGGGCGGCTTCAGGCGATGGCGTTGAGCGGCGGGGGGGGGGGGACGACGCGGGGGGATCGAGCCCTCGATCTCGACCCAGATCGGGGGAGAAGGGAGAGAGCGTGTGGGGGGGAGGGGAGTGGGTGTCGGCGCTAGGTCACGGGGAGGGGAGGAGGCCTTGTAGGCCAGGGGGTTAGGTAGTGGGATGGCTCGGTCCGAGTGGGCCGACCAGTTGGGCCGAGGCCCAGGTGGGCCAAGGGGGACTTGTATTCTCTTTTTTTGTTTTGTTTTCTCTTTTGTATTTTCTTTTTCTTTTATTTCTTTTCCTTTCTGTTTTAATTCAATTTAAAATATTTATGCATTTTATAAAACTGTATCTTCTACACCATAATTATCTATGTAATATTTAGTACAAACCGAACATTTTTATTTTAATGTTTGAAAACTTTTATTGTTTTCTTGTAATTAAATTTTGAACTTGTTTCGGTTTTGAATTATCTAGGATTTATCAACAGTAACCGAGGTGACGTGGCATCATTAGCGGGGGATCACTGTAGCTTAATTATTCGGGCGTCACATACCAAGTCTGCATCATCCGCAAGGGAAAAAACTTTCAAGCTACAACTAAAACATCACCACCTTGCTATACCATATAAACCCATGTCTTGACCGTGTGCAATTTCCATTAGAGCTCCCATGTACGTTTACTTGTATCCATCTCGCATGAGTAGGTACAAAAATGTCATACATATGTCATTAGTACTGATAGGGTCATAAGGCTTCACCTTGCAAACATATGAGGATAGCATAACTCTGCAGAAAAAACTAACAAAGTAATCCACTAATGGGTGATTACCTTTACAAAAATGGAATCATCGAGGTGGTGTCAAGCTTGCAAAAAAAGGTATCTCAACTCTCATGGTTGGTCCATCCATATGCAGGAGAATTTGTAGTTGAGATTTGAGACAGTGAGAAATAGAGAAGGACTGAGATACTGGATTTTTTTATTTTATACTATGCATAACCATTTTCATCTAGATTCTCACCCACCAATATATCGAGTGCGAACCAAACATTTCGTATTCAATTTGTTATGCTATTCCTCAATGCATAATTCGGCATGTGTGTAATAAATAAGGTTTTATTACCTTTAAAAGATAAAGCGGTTAGAGAAATAGGGATACATGAAAATACCATCGGACACCGTGTATATAGCCATGACATGGAAAAATATCTTTACCTTCCTTCATTATCGTCATATTTGACGTCACTATAAGTAAGAGAGTCAGTAGCCGCATGCATACATCTTGAAGCCAATACACTGTATATTAACACAGGAAACTCACAGAAAGGAAACTCTAGAATAAAGAAAAAAGTGACCTTTATAAACATCAAAATACTCATGTTATTCATAAAAGACACATCCATAAATAGGCTGCATCACAGAATACCTTCAAATGGCTGCGTGAGTGGGAATTTATTTTCAGTATGAAAACGAAAATTAGAATAGAGTTCAGAGTTAGACTGCACCAACTAACATATCACTTCCAAGATCAGCTAAAATTAGACAAAAGAATACAATGACTTTAGTGTCCCTTTTCAGGAAGAATCAAGATACTGTTTTAACATGATGTACGATACTGCAAAACACCATTTTTAACCAATAATTACATCTCGATGAGAAGTACTACTACAAAAGATTGTGACGGGGAATGGAGAGTCCACAGGGACGATGGTCAGGACGCATAACCTGAACTTCACGCTGGCACCGGTAACGACACTTTGTATGGGGACGCAGTTGCGACAGCCGTGGGGACCCCCCTGCCAGCACGGAAGGAATGTGTACTGCTCCACTGGTTGCCATAGCTGGTCTCGCCTCGTTGAGCGACTCCTGCGTCGACTGCTTCCTCCAGTGCATCGCTACCGCTGGAGAGGGTTTATTCTTGGGCGTGGACACTGGTGGCGAGTCAGGGTGTGACAAACCAATCTGATGTTGATTGTTGAATGATATTAACAAACAGCCAATCGCAAGATTCAGTGAAATGAAATATGATTCAACGTTCAGCTGTTGAATTGGAACTCGTGAAGGCAAAACATCAAAAATCCAAATCTGACTCACATCTTTTAGAGCCCCGGGCTCCTCCCACCTTCCACACCGGTGATGGCGAGAAGATAACACGGCCATCGGCTTCTCCGGGCAGGCTGCGGCCGTGCGCCCAAGATCCGCTTTTCAGCCGTAGGTCGATAGCACGATGCAGCTGTAGATCGTAGGCAACCACTACCTCTGTGGCAAGGCACCCATGGGCGACATGAGGTGAGGGCGAAGGTAGCTGTCGATAGAGAAGAAAGGTTCGCGGAAAGATGAAGATGTAGGGATCGAGATAGGAGTGGGGAATGAAGAAGGATCAAGATGCAGCGGGCCTAATGGGCACATACTGGTGCTTGTAGAATTTTATGGTGCGGGAGAGTGGTCCGTGGAAGGGAAAAATTGCTAGAAGGCGAAAGAGGAAAAGACAGGACGCTTTGATGACCAAGGATGGGCATGAAAGAATGTAAAAATGCATCAATGATTCGTTGATTATTTGTGAGTGGATTGCTGACGAGGCTAGATTGATCTGCTGAGGTGACCGTTGTTGATGTGGACAGCTTGCATGTCAAAAGATATAAAATAGTGGGGATGAACTATTTAAGTATTATAGATTGGTAATGGGAGCTAAAGCAAGTCCAACAACTCTTTCAAACTATCTCCCCTGAATCTATGCACATGGGATTCCCCTATAAAGGTTCTCCCGGATAACTTGTTTTAACTCCAACGACATTTCTAAATCTCAACTTCTATATTTCAATCTCTCATATTTGATTTATTTTATGAAACTACAAAATTCATATGCTCACTATTGTGAAACCCTGCATATTCAGTTGAATGATCAAACTATTGCTAAAATATAAAAGTAACACATGCATAATAAACAACCAAAAAAAATTGAAATTGTATATGTTCTATAGCAAGGTCTCCATGCGTTGCGGCCAAGAAACAAATTTATTATTTCTTTTTATTTCACAATTCCTTGAATATCTTTGGCAACCTAGGCCGAACATCACAAGTCCAAAAGAAGAAAAATAAACAATATTGACACCAAATATAGGTTTCAAGGGGTAACTGATATAGCAATGCACGATGCTTGCAAATAGGCATGACGAATTTAGGAAAGCATAGCTCCGTAGGTAAATGAGAGAAATGTGTATACACCTGAGACCGTATGACCAGGCAACACCAACAACGTGCTGGGGAGACTGAGGTAATTAAGATCCCGAGTAAAGATGCAATTTCGAAGCCAACAACATAAATTATCAACGCATACCATACATATTTCAGTCACTTTCGGAAGGGAGACATGTCTGATCGAGCAGCCACGTCTTTGGTCTTTCGGTGACCGAAAGAGAGTACAAGGGCTAGAAGCATCAGTGGAACGGCCTGCAGATTTCACAGTAATAAAACAAATAACTAAATTGAGACATGCAACTTCATGTGAAGATGCATATGCAAATAAATCAAGAAACATCAACGTATATATTCCTATAGTAGACTTAACCATTCTCAATAAGATCCAACCCTTGACAATCTAAGGCTGCCCGCAATAATAGTATCATGCATGCCAACTAAGTAATTTTGATGAGATGGCATAAAACTAAATAAAGAAAAAAATGCTTGAGTATCATATCATGATACCGTAACATATTAAATGATGTGCTACTTTGTGTCATACAGGATAATAAATATAGTATTCTATGATACCAACATATTATACTTTGCATTATGGATGTAGTATCATACACTAATATCATATATGTATGATATTAATATACGATACTTTCCATTACAACCAGCCTAAATAAAAAAGGAAAAAAAAACCAAAACCTGCCAGCCCCGGATCAAGAACCATGCCTCGGTCCCCTACAAAAGGACGCGCACAGCCTACGCCGCCTCCTCCCACCCATCTCAAGCCGTTTCCAATAAAAACGCGCTACCTCCATGTCCCCGCACCACACCACCTCCATCTCCATGGACACCTCCACCCTTGCCGCCGTCGCTTCCTTCGTCGCCTTCTCCACGAAGCCCCGCCTCCTCCCGCCACTCAACCCCTCTCGCACCCTTCCACGCACCCGCGGCTCCCTTGCCGTCTGTTGCTCTCACTCCCACGCCTCTCCTCCGCCCTCGCCCCTCCCGTGCACTGCGTCCGATGAGGAGGAGGTCGCTCCTCCGCGCCTCCGCCTCCGCCTACTCGCCGAGGAGTTCGGCGCTCTCCCGGACGCCGACCGCGCGCGCCGCCTGCTCGCGTACGCGGCCGCGCTCCCGCGGCTGCCCCAGGCGGACCGCGTCGCGGCCAACCGCGTCATGGGGTGCGTCGCGCAGGTCTGGCTCCTGGGCAGCTGCGACCGCTCGGGACGCATGCGGTTCGCGGCCGACTCCGACTCCGAGCTCTCGCGCGGGTACTGTTCCTGCCTCGTCTCCGCGCTCGACGGCGCGGGCCCCGAGGAGGTGCTCGACGTGGACCCCGCCGATCTCGCACCGCTCGGTGTGGCCGCGGGGGCGCGGTCCCGGGTCAATACGTGGCACAACGTGCTCGTCGGCATGCAGAAGCGGGCGCGGGCAGCCATTTCGGCGCGCGAGGGCAGGCGTCCTGGGGAGCCGTTCCCGTCGCTCGTGATCGGCCGGGACGGCGCCGTCCGCGCGCAAGGAAGCTACGCCGAGGCCAAGGTGAGCGCTGTTTCTTTCGGCTAGCTTATTATTGCTGTTAGTCAGTTGGTTTTTCTGCATGATCTCATGGAAAAGACGTGTCCATGTCTCCACAAATTGGAAATTAGTACTCACATGTTTGACTAAGAAGTACTCCCTCCGTTCTAAAATAGATACTCAACTTTGTACTAACTTTTAATACAAAGTTAATATAAATTTGGGTCATCTATTTCAGAACGGAGGAAGTAGCTAAGAAAGCAGTGGCGGGCTTGAATATATGATGTAGAATCTGCCAAAGCTGGGTGCAAATTGACCTTCCTCACTATAATGGCATCGGATAATTATAAAGGTGCTTTTCTATTGGTTGTTGCGTTTCGCCTTTTTCCTTTTTCTAGAATCTGCGATGTGGTCATAGCTATGTGTATGGTCAAGAATGGAGACTTATGGCTATAATAATCGGATCGACAGTGCCTGTGTCGGCGTGACTCTTAGGCCAACTCCACCACGCGACCCCAAACAGACGTTCGTTTTGTCCGGATTCTGTCCGTTTGGGTAGGGCGATGGGTCGTGTCCGGGCCTGTCCTGGGATGCGGTGGCCGTGCGCCCAGCACGTGGCCGCATCCCGGCCGCATCCTGTCCGCGTACATTTTTCTTTGCAAGTCCTTAACTTTTTTTCATCATTCATTTTTGGTACATGAAAAATACATCATCACATTTTGACTAGTAAAGCAAGACCAAAGAAAACAAGAACCACAAGAATACATTTTAGAAGATACCCAACTTCCATAACTACTCCCTTGAGTTGGGTTAGGGCCTTCTCGATGCACTCATTGTTGATCTGTGGAGGAGGCTCGATCTGGCATCCTCCTTTCTTCTTCAAGCCAGAAGTAGATGTTGCTTCCTCACACCTAGTCTCGTGTCTAGCCTCTAATCTAGCAACAAGTGCACTTGTCTCATTTACAGCCTCTATGCTAGCTAAAAGTGCATGAACATGTACTAAATTTCGCTCTATCAATATATCGATGTACTCTTCTTCCCAATACCAAAACTTGCATCCATGCTACACAATAAAATTTGAAGTTAGCACAACTAGTCAAATCTAGAGCACAAAACGAAGCTAAAAAGAGCACATACCCCATCGTTTAAGCACTTGATGAACACCCATCCGGGATGTTCCGGCATTGTAGACACGCGGCGCACGACCATCCTTGGGCAGTGGTCGCACTTAATGAGTGGCAACGGTGCGCCGACGAGCTTTTGGGCAAGCACCGAGCCTGGCCGACCGCCATTCGTGTATCTGCCGGTGGACCACCGACGGTGCAGATCCGAGCGGCTAGAGGAGGAGCCACTGCCTGCATGTGGCCTTGCGGCCCTGCCAGGGCCTTCCGGTGAGGTGCCCGGCCAGTCCATGGCGCGGCCCGGCCTCCCATAGCCGGGCGAGCTCAAGACCGACCAGATCCGCCCCAAATCGGGCCGGCGGGTGCGCAAACCAGGTGGCCGTGGTTGGGTAACTCGGCGGCGCCGAGGGGAAGGGGCTGGGCGAGCGCGCGTCCGAACTGCACGGCTGCAATGGCAGCGGCGGCGGCGGCAGGAGTGTGGAAGAGTGGAGGAGGGTGCGACCGGGGGGAGGGAGGGGGGCGGATAGAAAAAGGCCCGCCCTGGCCACCGACGGGCGGGCCAGGGGAGGACACGCGCAGACGGCCCGCGCGTCCGCGTGGTGCCCGTTTCACCCCAAAAGCGGCGCAAACTTGGGCCGCGGATGGGTCGAAAGCAGACACAAAACGGACAAAAGTCCGTTTGCTCCCGCGCGCTGGGCCGTCCGGTTTGTCCATTTTACCCCAAACGGACGGGGCCGGACAGGACGGGGTCGCGCGGTGGAGTTGGCCTTACCTTCTACTTTGTGTGGACTTGCTTGGGCATATTCAGTATGCACCACACATATTTCTTACTTACATGCTTCGTTCTTTTCTGACAATGAAAGGGCGCCTCTTTGGAAAAAAGATGCAAGTCTTTACTTTGCCTAAAAGAGCTGCAACAGTTAGAAGGATCAACCGTTTAGAGCATCTTCAAAAGATGATTTGTAATAGGGCAGCTGCCCAAAAAACCGTTTTAGGTCTTCTCCAACAGCTGCCCTATATTAGTGCATAACCGCTCTTTAGGGCTTTTGGGGCCAAAAATGCTGCAACAACAGCTACCCTTGTTGTGTCAAAATTTTTTAGGGTGGCCCAAAAAAAGGTAACGCAGGCGCGACAGTCGCGCCGTTGCCGCAAAGCTAAAAACGAGGCGTGCGCAGCCTAACTCCCATAGTCAGAAACTTCCCGCAACCTCTCGCAGCTACAAACCCTCCCGTGCCACTGCCGCCCTTGAAAATCCGGCCGGATCAGGCCACCTCCGCACCACCCCACCGCCCGGATCCGTGGTGCCCCTCCTCCAATCGGCCGCACCGCGGCGCCGCATCACCCCATTTCACCGCCGTGGCGCCGCAACGCCCCACCGACCGAATCCCACCGCTACCGCTGTTGCGCCGTGTCGCACCATCGCATCCGTCGCCCCCTCTTCCAATCGGCCGCCATCACCGACAATGTTGCTGAAATGCGCGCGGAATAGCAAGACCAGCTTCTGCGGTGTTCGGCTGTGGTAGTCCAACTGCTACGGCGCCAAGCTACATTGTGACGTCCAGCAGCACTGGGTCGGCACCTTCGAGACGACGGAGATCGCCGCTCGTACCTACGGCATTGCTGCTTGAAGGATCAGCTGGCCGTGTTCGGAGCTCAACTTTCCGGAGATCGAGACCCAGGCGAATGCGGAGTTCATCGGTCCATCAGTGAACATTGTGTCCTGCATGGCGAAGAGGGAGACCCGCATCATCCTCGAGCAGAGGGACACCCAGGAGAGTGATTAGGCGGCGATGGCGAGGTTCGCCGCGGAAAATCCGCACCTCGTGCAGGCAGAGGAGTGGTTCTGGAAGAGGGACAATGAGCGCAAGACGGAGGATGAGGCTGGCCCCTCCAAGGTGATCAAGCTCGAGTCCGATGACGAGAGCGAGGACAATGGCGAGAGTGAGGAGTCCAGTACCTCTGAGAGGAGACCATGGCACTGGAACGCTGTCGACACACAGGCTGATGATGACGATGACGAGTAGTATGTGGGTAGGAGTACCATCTTCTAAACTATGTTTGGATGTTTAGATCGTTGCATGTTTAGAACTATGAATGTTCAGGAGTTTGTTGAAGTATGCAATGTGATCAAGTAGTTTCGATGTTGGTTTGAGAAAACAATATGTTTGAATAGTGCCTATTTTAGGGCAGCTGTTGGAGTTGGACAGTTTTTGGTGCCGAAAATATCACTTTCTGATGACCCAAATTTTACTCCAAAGCATTTTTGGTGCCCTAGGGCAACTGTTGGAGATGGCATTTGGACCCCAAAATGGTGCTCCAGCAGCTGCTCTATCCCCTAAACCGTGCTGCAATTTTTTTAGGGCAGCCACATATTTTTGGCCTCGAGTGCTGCAAATATAGAGCAGCAGCCGGCTGCCGCAGAACAAATCTTGTAGCTGCGTGCAGCCCAACCGGTCTCATGAAACTTCATCCCTGCAGCCGCTTCCCCTTACCCCGCCGCTGAATCCAGCCACCACCACCACCGCCCTCTCTGTCCGTCCGGCCACCGCTCCACCCCATTCGGCCGCCATCACCGTCGCGTCAACCGATTCCGGCCACCGCCGAACAGCCCCATCGCTGGATTCACCGCCGAACCGCCCCGTCGCCGGATCCACCGCCCCTGCATCTGGCCGGCCACCACACCACCGAATCTGCCGCCCCTCCACCACCACCGTCGAGGATGCCGCGCCACAACGCCGAACCCATGAGCAACACAAGCTTCCGCGGCATTGGACAACGGCCGTCCGGCCGCTACGCCGTGGAGATCTTGTGCGACAAGATGCGACACTGGCTTGGGACCTTTGAGACGCGCGCTTATGACACCGTGGCTTGGAGGTACCGCTAGCCGAAGTTCGAGCTAAACTTTGCGGAAGTCACGAGCCAGGAGGCGGCGGAGTTCCTTGCTCCCGAAATGCGTCTTGTGCCTCGCAAGCAAGAGAAGGAAGACCGCCTAGTTATGTAGCAGCGCTCTGTCCATGAGAGCAATGAGGTGGCTCTCGCGAGGTTCGCCGCGGAAAATCCACACCTTGCGCAGGCGGAGTACGAGTTCTTTGCTAGTAGGGACACACAAGGCAAGAAGGCGATCAAGGAGGACGAGACTGGCACCTCAAGGGTGATCAAGAAGGAGGACGAGGCAGACCCCTCGGTGATCAAACTCCAGTTCGATGACAACGAAGAAGAAGAGTTGGATAGTGAGACATAGTCGTTCATGGAGCTTTGGAACCGTGTCGATTGCGGGGATGATGATTAGTGTGTGCGTAGTACTGAGACGAAATATGGTGGTGAGTCTTTATGTTTAAGTTTGAACTCGTGTCGTTGTGTTTAAGTTTGAATTCATGTTTCAGTTTGAACATTTGGTAGTTCTAAAAATTTCTGTTGCCCTAAACCCACTTTTTGGTGCCCTGAAACTATTTTTGGCTGCCCTATTATACATCATCTGTTAGAGATGCTCTAATAAGGGTGCTTCCAATACTATTGGTCCAATAGTACACCTCCATTTCTTAGAAGGGCGCACGTGAGATATTTCAGATCTAGACATAAGAACATTTGTTGTTGGAGATTACAGTTTCTTTCTTTCTAAATCTACCAAAAATTCAATGATGTGAATGATCTTCCTAACGACCTGAAAGAAACCATCTATTGGAGATGTTGTTACTTAGGCAGGAAAATCCTTGCCAAAGAGGCACCGACTATCACTTTTTGATATTTATGGAATAGACCATTCATCAAGTTAAGAATAACAAACCTTAAACCTTACAATATACTTCCTCCGTCCCATAATATAAGAGCATTTTTGACACAAATACGCTCTTATATTATGGGACGGAGGGAGTAGCTGAGAGAAAAATGTGAAAGGCTAAACGTCCACTGAAAGATGCTGATATCTGCAAAGTTATTTAAGTTTTAATTTTAAATCTTAGCAAATGAAAGATAAGTTAAATGCTACATATTTTGTAGTGTAAGTTTGTTGCTGTCTCTTCATGGAATATAAAGACATGTTGACTAGTTTTAATTATTAATTTTGCAGGCGAAGTTTTTATCTCCTGACCAGTCCAAGATTTCTGAGCTTGTGAATGCCCTCAGAGAGAAACAAATTGGAATTGTGGCCCATTTCTACATGGATCCTGAGGTGCAAGGCATACTAACTGCTGCAAAGAGGCAATGGCCCCACATTCACATATCCGACTCATTGGTAATGGCAGATAGTGCTGTTCAGATGGCTGAATCAGGATGCAAATATATCGCTGTGCTAGGTGTTGACTTCATGTCAGAAAATGTCCGTGCAATACTTGATCAAGCAGGATTTACTCAGGTATTTTTATCAGTTAGTATCATTGATTTTCAGTCTTTCACTATGTATTGCGAAGTCTTGTGGTATTATATATGTTTTCATTGTGGACACAACACAGCGCAAGAGTTAGGGCATCTCCAGCCGTTGGCCCCCTAGGGGGCGCCTAAAATCGCCGCCTGGGGGTGAGCCGGCGCAAAAATTGGGCCTGGGGGCGAGTTGGTCCCCAGCCGCCGGCCCCAAGGCCGCCCCCAGGCACGTTTTAAAATAAAAGAAGTTCGGCGAAGTTCGGCTAAAACACGATAAAATTCGGCCAAACACGATAAATTTCGGCCAAACACGATAAATTTCGGCACATTTCGGCGAAGTTTGCGGATTTTCATTACATAGCACATATACATAAACTAATCTAAAGGAAAAACTGGCTGAAGTCGCCGCCATCGTCGTCGTCGGCCTTCTCCTCCTTGACGCGGGCGCCCCTGCTGGACCCCTGCCCGGCGTCGCCATGGCGGACTGGTGGCGGCGCATCGTCGTCGTTGTCGTCGCTGTCGCAGATGACGACGACTCCGCCTTCGTCACGGCCGCGTCGACGCTCCGCGAAGCGAAGCAGGGCGGCGCGCTGGCGCTCCTTCGCCTTCTCCAGGCGCTCCTTCTCCATCGCTATGGAGTCCCTGCGCGCCCATTCCAGGGCCGCAGGCGCGCCGGCCGCCCTCGTTGATGACGATGCCGGCGCTGCGAGTGCGCCGGCCGAGCGGCGTCTCCGCCGCGGGCTCGGCCTTGACGCCGAGCAGGGCCGGAGTGCCGGAGGAGTGCGATGAAGATCGGGAGGAGGACCCGAACCTCCTTGGCGCCCATGGCCCGGCGCGTCGGTGCTGCGCCGGGGCGGCCGCCCTCGCCGGGTACGCCAACGGCGGGTCGTTGCCGCCCTCGAGGTACGTCAGCACGCCCTCGAGTGTGCGGCCGGGGACGCCCCACCACAGGTGGCGCCCCTTGCTGTTCTGCCGGCCGCCAACCACCGGCGCGCCGTTGATGGACGCCAAGCGCTGCTGCTGGCGGCGCTCGAAATACGCCGCCCAAGCCGCGTGGTTGTCGGCGGCGTACTGGGGGAGGGAGAGTTGGGCGTCGGTGAGGGAGGCGCGCACGACCTCGACTTCCTCGGCGAAGTACTTCGGCTTCGCCACGGCGTCGGACAACGGGGGAATGGGCACTCCCCCGGCGCTGAGCCTCCACCCTGTCGGCCCGGCGCGCATGTCCGGCGGCGCCGGGATGTTCGCCTGGAACAGGAGCCAGGACTCCTGTTTGCGGAGCGAACGGCGGCCGAAGCCGTTGGCCGCCGCCTCGTCTTCGGGGTAGCGTTCCGCCATGGCGACGGGCTCGGGAGAGGTAGAGAGATAGAGGGAGGGGCTGGGCGGCGGCGCTCGGGAGAGGTAGGGAGAGGGAGGAGCTGGGCGGCGGCGAGGGGCGGGGCTGGTGTGGGCACAGGCGAGTGCAGGCCACCGGCTATATAGCCGCGCCACACCCGTGTGTACGCGTGCGAGGGAGGGGAGGCGTCGGCACGCCGTCCCGTGACGCGCCGCCCTTGAGGAATCAATGGCAAGGCTGACCGGCAGCAGCCTTGGCATTGATTTCCCGCGGGAACCGAGGCCATTGGGGGAAGACGAGGCGCCGTGTCGCTGACGCGGCGGGCCCGTGGCTGTTTCGCGCCAAAACAGTTCGCCCCGGCGCCCCCGGACGCCCCCCAGCGCGCCGGGTTCGGCCTGGGTCCGCCGGCGCTGTTTTCGGCCCAGGCCGGCGAAAATCGGGCTCCTGGGGGCGCGACTGGGCCGTTTTTTTGGCGCCGGCGCGAAAAAATCGCCTGGGGAGGCCTTCCTGGGGGCGCGGCTGGAGATGCCCTTAAGCTCTAGGGAGTATTTATATGCACTTCGATATATCCTGTTGGTGAAATGGCGTTACATGGGACCATCATATGTCATTGTTGTTTTTTGACTGGATTCTTGACATAATTAATTTTGTTTTGTTGTTACTTTACTGCATTATAAAAACCAGTCAAGACTGGCAATTTAGAGAACTGTAACCTAACTATTAGTGGACACTATCATATTTTGAATTCCCAATGTTTTGATAACCCACAGCTGTTTATGTCTTATTTATTTGACCCCCACTCCCTCCCTCCCTCCCTCCCTCCCTCCCTCCATCTCTCTCGCTCTGTCTCTCACCCCTTCGTTTACTGATTCGTACGCAGGTTGGTGTTTATAGAATGTCCAGCGAGCAAATTGGTTGTTCCTTGGCAGATGCTGCTTCAAGTTCTGCTTATACACATTTTCTTAAGACGGCATCAAGATCTCCTCCTTCTTTACATGTCATTTATATCAATACCTCACTGGAAACAAAAGCTCATACTCATGAACTTGTTCCTACGATAACCTGTACCTCTTCCAATGTTGTTGCAACTATACTACAGGTAGTCGTTTGACTTGTATCAGTATTATATATCTTGGTGGATTTGCATTGCATTATTTTCCAGCAAGGTTTATTATATTTATCTCTTTATTAGATCATTATGCTCACTTGTCCACCTACCTTGTAGGCATTTGCCGAAATACCAGATCTTAATGTCTGGTATGGTCCTGATTCCTATATGGGTGCGAACATAGCAGACCTATTTAAGAGAATGACTATCATGTCAGATGAAGAGATTACAGAGATACATCCAGATCACAACAGGAAAACTATAAGTTCATTATTACAACGTCTTCATTACTATCAGGTTTGTCTGATTCTGTACCTTTTTCTGTGCTAAGTTAGACAGTCTATTCTCACTTTCTTGCATGCATTTTATGCAGTTAAACTGAACATTAGAGTATGGTACTCATGCCTGCACATTGTATGACTAGCCAAAAATCCAGTGCAACTGCATTTTTTTATTAGTTATAAGCAGAAAGTGAGAGTTGCCCAGTTAACTAGCAGAAAATTGGACGAAAACCTTTACAAACCCGCCCACATGCCCATGACTTGTCACGTCATCTGCACCGCGTGCTCAACAGCAGCCAGCAGACCCGCAGCAGCCCTTCCCCGTTTCACCTGAAGGTTCCACCACGTGGATACGGGAGCCGGCCACCCAACCACATGCCCGAAACGTCAGTCCGCATTTCAATCAAAAATTGAACGAACCGGACGAATTTCGTGCAAACCGGACCTAATTCATGCAAAGTTTGACATACTACATTAAAACCGGATGATTTTGACAAGTTAAACTAAAATACAACAACAACACAAAGCCTTTAGTCCCAAACAAGTTGGGGTAGGCTAGAGGTGAAACCCATAAGATCTCGCGGTCAACTCATGGCTTTGGCACATGGATAGCAAGCTTCCACGCACCCTTGTCCATAGCTAGTTCTTTGGTGATACTCCAATCCTTCAGGTCTCTCTTAACGGACTCCTCCCGGTCTACCCCGACCTCTCTTAACATTCTCCGCATGCTTTAGCCGTCCGCTGTGCACTGGAGCTTCCGGAGGCCTGCGCTGAATATGCCCAAACCATCTCAGACGATGTTGGACAAGCTTCTCTTCAATTGGTGCTACCCCAACTCTATCTCGTGTATCATCATTCCGGACTCGATCCTTTCTCGTGTGGCCACACATCCATCTCAACATACGCATCTCCGCCACACCTAACTGTTGAACATGTCGCCTTTTAGTCGGCCAACACTCAACACCATACAACATTGCGGGTCGAACCGCCGTCCTGTAGAACTTGCCTTTTAGCTTTTGTGGCACTCTCTTGTCACAGAGAATGCTAGAAGCTTGCCACTACTTCATCCATCCGGCTTTGATTCGATGGTTCACATCTTCATCAATACCCCCATCCTCCTGTAGCATTGACCCCAGATATCAAGAGGTGTCCTTCTGAGGTACCACCTGCCCATCAAGGCTAACCTCCTCCTCCTCACACCTAGTAGTACTGAAACCGCACATCATGTACTCGGTTTTAGTTCTACTAAGCATAAACCCTTTCGATTCCAAGGTTTGTCTCAATAACTCTAACTTCCTATTTACCCCCGTCCGACTATCGTCAACTAGCACCACATCATCCGCAAAGAGCATACACCATGGGATATCTCCTTGTATATCCCTTGTGACCTCATCCATCACCAAGGCAAAAAGATAAGGGCTCAAAGCTGACCCCTGATGCAGTCCTATCTTAATCGGGAAGTCGTCAGTGTCGACATCACTTGTTCGAACACTTGTCACAACATTATCTTACATGTCCTTGATGAGGGTAATGTACTTTGCTGGGACTTTGTGTTTCATCAAGGCCCACCACATGACATTCCACGGTATCTTATCATAGGCCTTTCCAAGTCAATGAACACTATATGCAAGTCCTTCTTTTGCTCCCTGTATCTCTCCATAAGTGGTCGTACCAAGAAAATGGCTTCCATGGTCGACCTCCCAGGCATGAAAGCAAATTGATTTTTGGTCATGCTTGTCATTCTTCTTAAGCAGTGCTCAATGACTCTCTCCCATTAACTTCATTGTATGGCTCATCATCTTAATTCCACGGCATCCAAAAGTTAAACTAAAATCTCACTCATAAGCATGGCCTCCCGCCGGCGGGATCTCCGTAGTCCGCTCCGTCGACGTCGCCGCTTCCGTCAGAGTCGTCTTCCTTCCGCGGACATATGAGGCACTGCATTGGATGGCAAAAATGGCCCGGACACCGTGGTCCGGAATTTGTGGGGGATTTGCGGCACGGCGTTGAGATGTCCTAACCCAACGCTCAAACTGTATGCATTAGTTGGACTACCACCCAGTACGCTGCCCCCACCTCTGCAGCTTTTTCCTGCCGAACGGACTGCAAAATATCAGCAAAATGCTTTCACCTTTTTCTCCTTTCCTACCCGGCATGAATCACAAGTTAAAGGCTTGTGGCTAAGATAACTATTTCTTCAGTAAGCTATGATAGCAACAATTCTGCACACACACAAATATAGGACAAATGTTTCCTACTACCGGGTGTAGTTACTCCCATTTTTGTTTTGTACGTTTTAGATAGTATCCATCATACCGGAGTGTATGTATGCGTAGTATGTAGTATGTAAGAATTTTTAGGTAGTATATAACTATATATACTATTTTTTAGGTAGTATGTATTATATTTTGATGATACTCCTTTTTATGTACAAATATGTACGTATTTCACAAATATGATAAAAACATGGGCTCACATCCAATTTTTTCACATAACTCGCTTTGGAGTATCTTAGATATAGTATATGAACATACTAAAAATGATAAAGTAATATATATACTACCACATGGTAGTATATGAGACATGGGTGTGACTACACCCGGTAGTAGGATGTATTTTCCCTATATATATATATATATATATATATATATATGTAAAATGTTTGGGGCACCTAGGTGCCTGGGCACCTTGATCGGGTCCAACCCGTTAGTGCAGTTTCTTGAAATTCTGATTTGTTTCCTAGTATTTGCATGCAAGACTTTCCATGTATGAGAAATTCCCTGAATTAGTACATCTCCTTTTATTGCTTTCCTTCTCTCATACATTTTCATGCAGAAGTTGTACACTACGTATTTGTGACTATACACTGAAATTGATTCGGTACCATGCTCTCATATTTGCGTAGACATACATCCCGAAAAAAAGTTAGGTATCATACACGCTTTGTGACTACATATAATACCTATGTATCATTGGGTATGTACTCATAATTCTCACGTGAGGGTATGCGCTTGTAGATAAATATGATGAGCATGCACATACCTAAAAGTATATTGAGTACTCTCAATTTTTCATATCCGTAATTGTATTGGATACTACCAATTTCATATCATTTGGCGAGTATATACCCGTATTATTGGGGTATGTACTCATATATTTCACGCCGAGGTATAATACCTACATACTATTGGGGTATGTACTCATATATTTGGTATAATACCTACATATTTTTGGAGTATGTACTCATATAATAACAATTAGGTATTATTCGGGTATGTACTTATATATTTCACGCCGAGGTATGTAGCGAAATATGCAAAAACAATTAGGTATAATACCTATGTATCATTGGGGTATGTAGTCATATATTTTACGCCAGGGTATGTAGTTGTACAGAATAGGTATATAGTTGTAGAGAAATATTGGGGTATGTACGCATATAATTCAATTAAGCATACCCACTTATTTTTGGACTATGTACTTGAAAACAATTAGGTATAATACCTACGTATTATTGGCGTATATATTAATATATTTCACGCCTGGGTATGTAGATTTAGGGGAATATGGAAAAACAATTAGGTATAATATCTCTATTATTGAGGTATGAACTCGTATATTTCACACCGGGAACGTAGCTGTAGAGAAATGTTGGGATATATACATACAGAAAAATCTAATGAGTATATACTCACATAAAAATCCCTGCATATGAAGTGCTAAAAGTTATTACTATATTTTACATGGCAATAGTATGGAAGCTTTTCTATTACTAGTAAATGAGCACGTGCAATGCACGTTGATATTAGGGAGAAAATCAACTTCGCGTTGATATTAGGTAGGATATCAGTTACGTGTTAATTATGAGATTAATATAGATGTTGATATTTGGTATGCTATCAATTGCACACTCAACATGTTGAGAGCTCACCATTGAAGCAATGTCGGTCGTTGGACTGGCATGGTTTGATGGCCGAGATTAATTGGATCTGCCCCTTTGGGTCTTTTTATATTGGTATAGACTTGATCTCACTAATGTACAATTGTGACGCACATTAAATAATCAGATTTCTCTTTCCATATAAGGTACGCCATGCAAACATCTATGGAAGGTAATCTATTGACATAATTGACACGCATCAAAACCATGCAAACAAGTATCGAAAGTTTTTTTCCGACAAAGATATAAATTAAAATATGAGCTCATTTGTTAACAGATCAAATCCAATAACCCATATTCCCATCATCACAACACAATCACGATGCAATCGAACGACATCTAGGCAAGGTGCCTGGGTACCTAGGTGCCCCAAACAGGGTGCAGAATAAGTTATTCTTCACCCAAGGTAATCTTACGATCATTTCATAAATAAATTACATTTGAAATACAAATAGTTACATTCATATTGATTCACTACGTAAAATTTGGCATAAGAAAAAAAATAGGTCATAAGACCAGAAAAATTGCTTTTTATGTTTTTACATTTGTAATTATGGGGCGGGATTGACTATTCGTCACCCTGGGTGAGGAATAATTATTCTTCACCCCCCTCTGTTTTAACATCAATACACCGTAATTTTACATTTCGTAAATTTTGTCTTATTTTAGACCTAAAAAGAGAACGTAAGAGAATATATAATCACCGTAAAAATTATTTTATGTTACATAAAATTACAAACGTAAAAACATAGTGTAAAATACACATAAAATGCTATATTTTTTGTCTTATGACCTATATATTTGTCTTATGCCAAATTTTACATAGGGAATCACTATGAATGTAACTATTTGTATTCCAAATTTAATTTATTTAAAAAACGATTGTAAGATTACCTCGGGTGAAGAATAACTTATTCTGCACCCTGTGTGATGAATAGTAACACTACATAGGTGTGGCGACACGCCGCACTGTTGCTTGCCGGCCGTGACCTGTGAAGGAGGCGAGCTGGGAAACTGGCTACTGCCGCCTGCTAGGCCCCAACCGCAACCCTTCACGCTTGCTCGACGCCTAGCCCATGGCCGCCGTCGGCCATCTCGTCGCCCACCACGTCCTGGCCTGACTAGCCGCTGCCACGGTAAGAAACAAAGAGCAAAGCGTGGAGGTTTCGCTAGGGTTGTTGCATGTGCTGGAGTGCGTCTCGGGTCGCTGGCTGGCTTCATGCGGTATGGGGCGATTGGTTCAGTAGTTCAAGGCCTCATGGGCCTGCGTCTGTGTGGCCCATTCCACCGAACGGTGACTTTATCAGCGATACAATGAGTCAACGAGCATACCCGATAGCACATTATGCGTAGGTATACTATATTATTTTTGCACCGCATCAAGGTATGGCGGCTGCCACCTCTCGCCCACCGGGGTGCTCACACACATCATAACATCGTACTTCTAATTCTGCAGTTTTTGCATGTATGACAATTGTTTGCATATATATATGTGCAGAATGGTAACTGTATTGTGCATGATATGTTTGGCCATGAAGTTGTGGAGAAAATAAAGGAGGAATACTGTGATGCATTTCTAACTGCACACTTTGAAGTCCCAGGAGAAATGTTTTCTTTGTCAATGGAAGCAAAGACGAGGGGAATGGGAGTAGTTGGATCCACTCAGAATATCTTAGATTTCATTAAATACCATTTGAAGCAAGCTCTGGATCGGGATGTTGATGATCATCTTCAGTTTGTATTGGGAACAGAATCAGGAATGATCACTTCGATTGTTGCTGCTGTCCGGCAATTATTTGACTCCTATGAATCTTCCAAAGAAGGTGCTAGCATTGAAGTAGAAATTGTGTTCCCTGTTTCGTCAGACGCAATTTCTAAGACATCTGTTGATGATTCCCATCATTTCGGCTCTTCAGTAGCGAATGATTTAGAACAGATTAATATTGTGCCTGGTGTGTTTTCTGGTGAAGGGTGCTCTATCCATGGTGGCTGTGCATCATGCCCTTACATGAAGGTCTGGCTTCTCCCTTTTCTTTTACTGATAATGTGCGATTTGACATTCAATGAGTTCAACATAATATCAATAAATTTATTTTGTCATAGTCATAAATTCATTTTGCTCTCTATATTAATGTTTCGCCCTCTTTTGGATTATGTTCATCTGGAACTCCTCAAGTATTCATACGAGCAGGTTCGATGTCGACTGTTGTTTGTTTTGGTAATGTAGCAGTTGTTCAGTTGCTCTGATCTTGTAAAATGTGTGATCTTCTCTGGCAGTTAATGTACAATGTGTTTCCTGGTATCACCCTGAATTTCCGATGATTAATTGTGGGCTCATGATATAAATGTTCCATTGTTCGCAGATGAATTCTCTCGAGTCGCTACTTAAAATCTGCCAGCAGCTTCCTGGTGAAGACAACAGTTTATCTGTTTATCAGGCTAGTCGATTGAATGCTAAGACTTCCCTTGGGAAATTGGTTGCGGAGGTTGGGTGTGAGCCAATTTTGCATATGAGGCATTTCCAGGTCTTCTGTCCTATTACTCTTTAGCTTTAATTCATGGTGTACATCACACTACATCTTACATAGCACCTTACTGATTCACTTGCTTGATTCTGTTAGTAGCAAGAGCAGAGGAAAAAATCAAGTGAGTGTGTGTGTGTGCACGCATTCTATATTAAAACACATCTCGCCTACTTGAAAATATAAAGTCAACTGCTATAGCACGCAAATGCATAATTGCTGGAAACCAGGAAGTGGAACTGATCATACCTAACGAGTGAACTACCCGAGGTCACATTGTGAAACTTCCAAGCTGGCATTTTTATGTCAGATTTATTTCTATATTGAACTTCCTTTTTTTTAATCCAACTTCTTTTTACATGCTAACTTCTGAATTTGGATGAGTTAACTTCCACGGCTCTTTGCATAGCAAACTGTCTGAGTGTTCAGTAGCGGATTGTTGCTTTTTTTGCCTGAGTGAACAGCTGCATTTTTTTCTCACCAACTTTTTCCCTTTTTACACAGCGAACTGCTACATAACAGAAAAGCTAACTCCCATTTTGTAAGTGAAAGTTTTTTCAGAAGCAAACTGTTCTATTTTTTGTAGATCGAACTGCTGCGGCTACAGTCACGACTACTACATCACAGAAAGCTAACTCCCTTTTTTCTATAGTGAAAGTGTATCCTTTATTTTATTAAAGCAAACTGCTCTACAATCACGGAAATTACAGCCGCAATGATGGGTCATCATAACTAACTGGTTTTTCTAACAAAACCTAACTGCGTCTAAAATAATTGAATTACTGGCCACCATCCCAGGCCACTGCCTGCGTTAGGGGCGGCGGATGCAGAGCCATGGATGTCTCGCCGGGGTCATGCTTGATTGGGGCTTGAAGCTGGCTAATCGTAGAGGCTCCCTCGATGACCTACCTGAATCAAATCGAGGGGCGATGTAAAGACGTGGTCTACGATGGTTGTGCTTAGTCGACAGCTGAACCAACTACGCTAAGTGGCTATAGTCGTCAATCAGAAGGAAGTAGCACCTCCTGCATAGCGTTGGCTGTGAGATTGGCCCACAAAGGTCGTCGTGAATGAGCTACAGGGGCTCTGTTGCCGGGGACTTGGCCTGCTGGGGGAGTGCGGTACGCCGCCGCAGATGATCAGGCAGAATGCAAGCACATGGAACACATGAGAATTTTGTGCTGCGTACTGCTTGCAGATTTTCTTCTTGTCCCTTCTATTTATCCAAAAGGAAAGACGATTGTGCTGATCGTGTTCCGCACCCGATTCTTCCGTGCCATCCCACTGACTTGGGCTTGGGTTCAGCTCGTTCGTGTGGGGCGTAGCTCCCACATGTATGTCTCACGCGCCAAGTGAGAACAGCTAAAAATGGGAAGTGAAACAGTACACAAACTAAGTCCTAACTAGACTAGCTAACGTGCCAGGATTAACCAACAAAAATTACCTGAGAAGCATGTCCTTCAACAAACGCATATAAATGACAAAATTGGTCCTCTGGCTGAGTGGTGGTACAACCCAAGCTTTGACGCCACCCTCAAAACGGTTCACTTTCAAGCATTGTATGGCAGACCACCACCCCTAATTGCAGAGATGTCACTTCTACATGAACATGAAACAATCCTTCTACTGACAGAGAATATACTGAAGTGATATTCAGTTTGGGAATCTTCTTCAAGCTCTGGCAAGACTGGAAAAGCATCCTAACAAGCATAGGAAAGAAAGAACACTGCAAATGGCTGACATGGTTTACCTCAAACTTCAACCTTACGGGCACAAATTCCTAAGAGCATCTCTAACAGACCCCTCGAAAGTCAAGTTTGAGTATGTTGAAGTGTATATGTGGATTGCCTAGCCCTTTCCATCCGTTGGGACTTTTGGCTGCGTTGGCTAGGGCATGAAGCTTAACATGGTATCAGGACCTAAGATCTTTAGTTCAAGTCCTGGCCTTTGCAATTTATTCAGAAATTGTTGCTGCCCCCTCTGTGTCCATGTATATTCCTCTTGAGCCATACCTCTGAGTGTGACGACCGATCGATGAAATCGTCGCCACAGGAAGGGGATCGGAGTGGGGGATGAGGAAGAACAGAGAGTAGGTGAGGTTGGAGAAGGAGATGAGAATAATTCAGACTTTTCCTTCGCTGCCTTGTCCAACAGAGGACGGTTCCATAAGTACAGGCACACACACACGACGGACGGCTTGGCCACATGCGGCCCAAGCCAGACCCAGTGGGCTCAGCCCACAACTCTCCTGTGCTACTCCTTCTCCTTGCTAGTCCACCGCTACATCGTAGCAGGTGTGACAATTTCCCCCCCTTGAGCGAGAGCGTCTTGAGCCCAGCATGGAGCGTTGGGGTAGCGATGACGTAGGACGGTGTAGTCTTCCCATGTTGCCGAATCTGGAGAGAGCGAGGACCACTGAATAGAGACCTGCACGACTGAGGTGTTACCTTTCTTGACTATGCGGCGATCCAGTATCAACTCGGGTTGTAGTGGTGCAGCAGTCAGGTCGGGCGGACGAGGCAATTCGGAGAAGACCGGAGAGTAGTCAGGTGTGAATGGCTTCAACTGTGATACATGGAAGACCGGATGAATGTGGCTGTTTGATGGTAACTGCAGTTTGTAAGCCATAGAACCGATCCGTTGCTCGACGGTGAATGGTCCGAAGAACTTGAATGCTAATTTGGGGCAGGGACGGTTGACCACAGTAGATTGAGCATAAGGTTGCAGCTTCAGAAGAACTTGTTCACCCACTTGGAAAGAGCGATCTGTCCTGTGGCGATCAGCCTTTTGCTTGTATCTGTTTTGAGCCCGGGCCAGCTGAACACGGAGTTGTTCATTATGTGTAGCCCAATCCAAATCTGCATCAGTATCCTGTGGTATCGTGCGGGCCAGTGTGGGCAGTCCTCCCAAGTTGGGCTCCTGGCCATATAGCGCTTGGAAGGGTGAAGTGTTCAGCGAGGAGTGATGGGTGGTATTGTACCAGAACTCTGCAGTAGGTAACCATTGTCGCCATTTCTTTGGCTGGTCGTGTACGGCGCACCGAAGATACATCTCGAGACATTGGTTGACTCGTTCACTCTGACCATCCGTCTGCGGGTGATATGCTGTGGAATAGCTGAGTTTTGTTCCTGCTGCCTCCAGAAGAGCACGCCACATTGCACTGGTGAAAACCGGGTCGCGATCCGATACGATTGAGTGGGGTACTCCATGTAACTTGATAATGTTATCCCAAAATGCTCGAGCCACTGTTGTTGCTGTGAATGGATGGCGAAGAGGAACAAAGTGGGCATATTTGGTGAAGCGGTCGACCACCACCATAATCACCTCGTAGCCCTCGGACACTGGCAATCCTTCGACGAAATCCATAGTGAGGTCCCGCCACGGTTCTGATGGAATTGGGAGTGGCTGTAGTAGTCTAGGTGTTTTCAGATGTTCATGCTTGGCCTGCTGACAGATAGAACACTGACGAACATAGTCTTCCACTGCTTGTTTCAGACCCCGCCAAGCGAACAGTTTCTTGACACGTTGATAAGTTGCGGTCACTCCCGAATGTCCCCCAACTGCACTTGCATGGAATGCGTTGATCAATTTGGTCTGTAGGGTTGTGTTGGCGCCAATCCAGATCCTGTTCTGGAAGCGAATGGTGCCTTGGCGTAATTCGTAACCTTGATCATCCGGGCTGCACAGAGCGAGTTGTTGCAGCAAATCTTGACTGTCCGTGTCAGTTTCATAGGAGTTGCTTACTTCCTGGAGCCATTGGGGCTGACAGATGGAGAGGGCATCCAGAGAGAGCAGGTGACCGACGCGGGATAGTGCATCAGCTGCGCCATTGTCCGCGCCGCGGCGGTACTTGAAAGAAAATTGGAGACCCACCATCTTAGACATGGCCTTGCGCTGCAACTCTGTTTCCAATTGTTGATCGCCGAGATGGCAGAGGCTTTTATGATCCGTGACAATGACGAACGGGGCGCGCTGGAGGTAAGTGCGCCACTTGTCCACGGCCATGATCACCGCGAGGAACTCCTTCTCGTAGATCGACAGACGCTGATTGCGTATGCCCAGAGCCTTGCTGAGGTAGGCGATTGGGTGGCCGTCTTGCACCAGGACTGCGCCCACCCCTGTGTCACACGCGTCCGTCTCGATAGAGAACGGGCGTGAGAAATCAGGCAACGGCAGGACAGGCGTGCTTGCCATGGCATCCTTGAGCAGATCGAACGCTGCTTGTGCTTGTGCCGACCAGGCGAAGCCTTTCTTGGTGAGGAGCTGAGTGAGGGGCTTGGCGATAATCCCATAATGCGGCACGAATTTGCGGTAATAGCCGGTGAGGCCTAGAAACCCGCGCAATTCTGTGGCATTTGTCGGTGTGGGCCACGCGCGCATGGCACTGGTCTTGCTCGCATCCGTGGCCACGCCCTCTTTGGAGATTACATGGCCCAAATACTCGACTTGGGGTTGCCCGAACGAACACTTGGAAAGCTTGGCATATAGCTGATGCTCACGGAGGATGGAGAAGACTGTGCATAGATGAGCTTCATGCTCCTGCAAGGTGTGACTGAAGACGAGAATGTCATCAAGAAAAGTGATCACAAACTTACGATTTGGCCCGGCGAACGCCGAGTTCATCACACATTGGAATGTGGGCGGGCCGTTGGTGATGCCGAAGGGCATGACGCGGAACTCAAAATGACCATGATGTGTCTTGAAGGCCGTCTTTTCCTCATCGCCCGCACGCATGCGAATCTGATGGTACCCCGCTCGCAAGTCAATTTTGGAGAAGAAGGCGGCACCAGAGAGTTCATCCAAGAGTTCGTCGATGACAGGAAGAGGAAACTTGTTCCTGATTGTGACGGTATTGAGACGTCGATAGTCCACACAGAAACGCCATGTTCCGTCCTTCTTCTTGACCAGGAGCACCGGGGCTGCGAAGGGGCTCATGCTGTGTGTAATGATGCCCGTGCGAAGCATTTCTTCCACTTGACGTTCAATCTCGTCTTTCTGTAACGGAGAGTACCGGTAGGGTCGACAGTTGACAGGTGCTGCACCTGGCTCCAGATTAATGGCGTGATCATACTGTCGATGGGGAGGAAGTTGGGTTGGTTCCTCGAAGATGTCACTGAACTCCGTCAGGATGCGCTGAATGGTAGGCGGAGTAGGCGTGTCAGAGTCGGATGTCGTCTCAGATGTTAGCTGAATCTCCACTAAAGCTGCCCCCCATATGTCGTTAGCGTCATGCATTTGCCATAAGGTTGCAGCATCTAGGGCTGTGAGTTGATGTTGATCACCAGTGCGCACACCTGTCAGCTTAATTGTTTCTCCCTGACGATCAAATTGCATGGTCTTCAGGTTCCAGTCACACTGCATTGGGCTGTGCTGTCCCAGCCAATCCACACCGAGCACTGCATCGTAGCCTCCTAAATCGAGGACGCGCATGTCTGTGGCAAAGGTATGTCTGTGGGAGGTCCAGGCTAGCTGAGGCACCATAGCCGTGCAGTTCAGGCTCTGTCCATTGGCGACTCGAACCTTGATTGCTGGAATATCTGTTGTTGGAGCTTTGATGCGCTGAGCAAATGTGGAGTTCACAAAACTGTGCGTACTGCCGTAGTCGACGAGTAGCAACATAGTTTGATCACCCACTGTGGCACGCAGTCGAATAGTTTCTGGTGCTTCGGTGCCCTCCACGGCGTGAGCTGATAGGAGACAACAAGTAGCATCGGTGGTTGCAGGTTCATCCAATAGTTCCAGGGCATGCACTGCATCATCAGAGAGTACTTCTCCAAAATCGCCCACTTCAATCGTCAGTAGCTGAGCAGAGCGTTTGCATTGATGATCACGGGAGTATTTGTCCCTGCAACGAAAGCAGAGGCCGTGTTGGCGTCTGTAATCCCGCAACTGCCGCTCACGCCCGAAGTCGTCCGCGGCTGGCTTTGGTGCTAGGGCGATCCGCGGTGCTGGAGCGGTCGGAGAGGGCGCTGATGGTGCAGGAGGTGGCCGTCCTAGTGGTGGTACTATGCCCGACAATGGTGGTGGTCTGCCTGCAGATGGCGGTCTGAATCTGGAACGCTGAAGTTCCAATTCCTCTTCCTGAATCCTGGCAAACACTGTCGCCCTGGTGATGCTGGTGGGTGCCTGAATACGCACGGCGGCGCGCAGGTCATCCTTCAGGCCAAGCAAGAATTGGGTGACGAAAAATTTGGAGCTCAGGGTCGAGTCGAGGGCAATCAGATTATACATGTGAACCTCAAACTGTTGTCTGTATTCAACCACTGTTCCTGTCTGACGGAGCTGAAGAAGATTGTGCATCGTTGACTCGAATTCCTCTGGGCCAAACTCCTCCACCACTGCACGCCGGAACATCTCCCAAGTAATATCTGAATGTGTCTGACGGAAGGCTCTAAGCCACAGTGCCGCGTGCCCTTCGACATAGAGCGTCGCCGTCGCGACCTAGTTGTGCGGCGGCACCCTATACAGCTCGAAGTATGCTAGGCAGCGATCCAGCCAGACGCGGGGCGCATCACCATCGAAGCGGGGGAAGTGGTGTTTGGGTGGCCGGACTGAGTACTCATCCCGCGGCGTCGGTGTGCTGGGCAGCTGCAAGTTGAACTGCGCATCTGGCCTCGTGAGCAGGGGAGGCCCTTCGTTGGCGAGCCGGGCGATGGCTGCCGTGCTCCCAAAAGCCTGCGGAATAGGCAGGGCACTCGGAGGAGGTGCGGTGCGCTGGGCGGGTGGAGCTGGAGGGGGCATAGGCTGCTGGATGCCGTTGGTGGCCGCCGGCGTGCGGGAACCTGCCGCGGAGGGGTCATCCACCTGCGACGCCAATGCCATGGCGGAGGAAGCCGTCGGAGAAGTCGCCTTGCGCACGTCATCCACGTCGGCCTGCGTGAGCCCGATCTGCTTGGATAGGCTCTGCAGCTCGGTGGAGACGTGCGTGTTGAACGTGGCCTGTGTCTCCGCGCGTTTGGTCGCCAGAGCTTGCTCTTCATCGAATCTGGACAAGAGCTTCTCCATCAGGGCGGTGAGGTTTGCTGTTTGTTCCCCCATGGCAGTGAGGAGTTGCCGGGTCTGGACGGAAGGCTTGGACGGCGCCGTGGTACCCGCCCCGAACAGATCGAACCCCGCTGTGGATTTTGTGGGATCTCACCGGAGTGAATTCCCACCGACAGCGGTGGATGTTACCGATCAGTCAAAGGAGTTGAGGATGCTGCAGCGCAAAATTTTTTGGGGGAAATTGTTGGCTCTGATTACCAATTGTGACGACCGATTGATGAAATCGTCGCCACAGGAAGGGGATCGGAGTGGGGGATGAGGAAGAACAGAGAGTAGGTGAGGTTGGAGAAGGAGATGAGAATAATTCAGACTTTTCCTTCGCTGCCTTGTCCAACAGAGGACGGTTCCATAAGTACAGGCACACACACACGACGGACGGCTTGGCCACATGCGGCCCAAGCCAGACCCAGTGGGCTCAGCCCACAACTCTCCTGTGCTACTCCTTCTCCTTGCTAGTCCACCGCTACATCGTAGCAGGTGTGACACTGAGCTTATTCACGTGTTGACTTCCCGCATCACATGTGAGGGGGGGGGGGGGGGGGGGGGGGGGGTGTTGAAGTGTATGTGGATTGCCTAGCCCTTTCCATCAGTTCAGACTTTTGGTTGCATTGGCTAGTGCATGAAACTTATCAGAGTATTTGTTTTTATTTTAGGAAATTAAGCAGCAGCTAGCAGATGCCTCAAAAAGTTGAATCCCCTGAATATGGCTCCCCCCCCCCCCCCCCCACACACAAAATGCCCCTCATTCTCTCAAATTCAGTCCTAAAAATAGGCAGGCACGCGTCTTCCTGCTCGCCCGCAGCTTTCCTGACCGCTGCCCCCGGCCTTGATAACCAGTGGAATGAAAAGCCTCACCCCGCCGCACCCCCAGCCACCCTCGCCAGTGCCGGGGACCAACCGTTGGCCGCGAATTTGACTGTGCTAGGACCAAAGTGGCGGCACCAAGGCAAGAACCTCATTGAGCCAGCTCAGTCGCGGGTTACTCCATCGTCACCACCATACCGTCCTTGTCCCAGCCAACCGACAAACGGGCCGTCGGCAGTTAGCTAAGGTGGTGATAGCGCGGTGGCCGCCACGAAGAAGGATGCGGTCGCTGGGAAGCTCCCCCCTTGGCGTTCCGCGACGTGGACGACTACTGTTGTGTTTGTTGCAGCCACGGGACCATCCCCTCCACCTCCGGCGGCTGACGCCAAGCTGGATTCAGACGAGACCTGGAGCGACGCCAACATGATCGATGAAATGCCCTGCAAGGCAAAAATCTGAGAACCCATCCACTCCGTTTGTCCAACCGATGGAAGAAAAAAATGCAAAGCAAACCAAGAAGAATGTTTGTGTTAGAGCATAAAAAGAAGAGTTGATTGCGATGGTGGATGTGAAGAGGGCATTGGCGGCCGACTGGAAGGAGGATAAATTGAATTGCTTCTATGAGATGAAGATGATGGAGGAGAAGTGGAAGGCAAAGGCGGCAGCTGAAGAGAGGAAGGTGCTAGCGGAAGAAGGAAGACTTGAAATTGAGATGAAAAGACTTGCATTAGAGGCCGAAGAAAAAATATTGAGCTTGAGGAGCAAAAGCTTGCATTGGCGGTCGAGGAGCAAAGAAGAAAAAAAGTAGTTTAAGGACCATGCAATCGTGTTCATAGATCCTAGGAACATGGACAAGAACGAAAAACGATAATGGGAGTTTGCTCATGGGGACATCTTGGCTAAGATCTATGGTGGTGGGGACGATGGTGGCGGCGACGGTGACGTCGTGATTGCATGAAGCCCATGCTACGACGGCTTTAGGTCCATTGTGCGATGGTGGCATCCCAAGCATGTCTGCCACCGAGATGCATCTCGCCTGCGACCGCCTGCCACGAGCCCCTTCGCCACACGCACCTCCTCAGGCCCGGCTGGGACCAGATCAGGCCCGATCTCCCGAGCGCTCCGAGCAACGCATCACCACATCGCCAGGATCCCACATCACCACTGCACGCCACCAACACACCACACACGGCCGCCGGAACCAGGGAACGGAGCCGCCACCGACTTTCCAAACTAGCCGGAGTTGTGCCCCGCCGCCGTCCTTGGGTATGCCCAAGCTTCGCCGCTGAGCCCCTCTGGCAGTGGCGAGACAAGGAGGGAGAGGGGAGGAGGTGGCGGCTAGGGTTTTCTCCCCCCGAGCTGCCAGAAGAGGGCGACGCGGTGGTGGCCTGGTGGGTTTCTTCCTTTCCTGACTCCGTCTCTTACAAGCTGCTTTTTCCAGAAGGCTGTCAACTACATGACCCATTCCATGTCAGCCAACTGAAGCACCACTTGGGCCAAAAGCAGCGCCAAATCAAATCTTGCACTTCTAGCAGTTGATGGCACCATTCTGTCCCCCCCCCCCCCCCCCCCCCCCCCCCCCCCCTGAAGAAAGGAAGTTGATATCCCATGTACTGTGCAATGGCTCATCACATGGATTAACTTTCCAATCGAAGTAGCAGCCTGGGAGGACTCTTAGGCCAAGTCAGATCTTTGATCCGGGGGAGTTGTCAGGCCCGGAAGTGGTACCTAGCACATCTGACCGTTCTCTGGCGACCCAAAGGCCCATAACTTAAGTGAATGTGTTGCCAACTCCGTTTCACGCCAATGACAAGCATCTCAGCCGTCCATCTCCAATGCAACGGCTGCAGTTCAAACCAAAGTGTAGGCTTATTTTCCGAGAATGATGCTTTTGATTAGACCCTTCTTTTATTTATCTATAACTTTACCAAAGTGTAGGCTCAACAAACAATGGATTGAGAGCCTCTTGTGTTCATCTCCTTTGTAATTGGGTTAAAACCCTTGCTGGTGGATCGATGTCGGAATCCAAAGCAATATCTAAGAACCCAACAACCCTAAAAATTGGTTGCTGAGAAAGCCGCCGATAAGGGGGCACTGAATATGGGGTCATTGTTCTTCCACTGCCTTGGCCTCTAAAATTGCAAGCGGAATCGGATGAGTATTGTTTTTTCTTCTTCTATTTTTTGCTGAAGAGAATGTATGGCTCGGGATTGATATCATGGATTGGAAGGCGTAGTTTTTTTACCCCGGTCGAATGACCGGGATTGAGGGGTTTGGATGGGATTCTGAGGGACAGGTGTAACCGAATGCACTGAAAATAGTGGTCCGGGATAAATCCCCTGCCAGGCTGAACCCTGCTGATCCATTTGGATTTGGCTGGATCCCAGTGGGAGCTGATCAAAGTGGTTTTAATCCATGTGTGCTAAGCAAGAGACCTTTTAGAAGAGAACCTTCCGTGTAGCTTGGGAGGGGGCACTACTTTTAATAGCACAACGTGATGAAGGATTAATCTTTTGGCGTGCCAAGTCTTGTGGTGTTCATTTCTATTTTCCATGTGGGCTCACTAGACCTGTCCTTATAACAAACCCATTTACAATTTTATGTTTATTTCAGGCGACAAAGAGATTACCAGACAAGCTCGTTCACCAGGTTATCCATGGTAACGGAGGGGAACCTTTATGATGGCCGTTCCTCAGAATCTTCCCTGTCAACTTTATTCAGGTGTTTATGGATGATACATCATTATATTGCCCCACTTGAGTACTACTCCGTACCTGATATTAGCATTGCAGGGTGCAGTATCCGGCTTTGCACCAAGTGTTGTTATCACGTTACTGATAATTACCGGTGGAGTGACATTCAGAGTCTGCAATGGGTAGGTATATTGGCTGACCAATTGTTATTCGTCTCAGCCAAAATGTTTCTCGTGTATGTTTGATGTCAGATATATAAATGGGCGGCATACGAGTATACAATAGCATTGCTCAACAATTTTTGTGCTCTGTAACGGGGAGGACCTAAATCACCTGTGTTGCTGTGATGTATTTGAAGCTTTTATCCTCGTGTTGTAAAATGTCCTAAGGAAATCTCGCGTCGCGGCATGCTGTGAATCTGAGGGATTACTGGCTGCAGCTAGTGTATACGAGCGAGTGCCGTCTACAGGAATTATGGGCCCTGCGCAAAAAGCAAAATGGGGCTGTAAATTTTGAAATTGAGTTGATGCATTTAGTCATTCTCTAACGTTTTTCAGCATTAGAATCATACTCTTTATTTATAGAAAGCATAATTTTTCTGTCTATGAACCAAACAAAAATAATATGAATGCATTCGTTATAGGCTTATCAAGATGATGGGACAAAAACAAACCTTGATTTGAACCAGCGGCTATCTTGAAATCATGACAGCAAAAACGTTAAGTGTGTATAGAGAAAATATTTATCATGTATACGCACAATGTATATTAAAGAAAATACAATGTGTATGAAAGAATTTGATTATGTATTTAAAAAATGTTAACCAAGCATTTGAAAAAAATGTTGAACAAGTATTCAAAAAATGTTAATCAAGCATTTGGAAAAAGTTAAATGTGTATAGAAAAAATGTTGACCATGTATTAAAAAATGATGATTTTTTATCATGTATATACAAATGTTAATCAAGCATTTGAAAACACGTTGAACAAGTATTTAAAAAATGTTAATCAAGCATTTGAAAAATGTTAAATCTGTATAGAAAAATGTTGACCATGTATTAAAAATGATGGGAAAATTTGATCATGTATATAAAAATATTAATCAAGCATTTGAAAAAAATGTTGAACAAGTATTTGAAAAATGTTAAATGTGTATAGAAAAAATGTTGACCATGCATTCAAAAAATGTTAATCTAGCATTTGAAAATGTTAAATGTGTATAAAAATTGTTAATCTTGTATATGAAAAATATTAATTAAGCGTTTGAAAATGTTAAAAAGTGTATATAGGACCGTTGACCATGTATCTAAAAATGTTAATCTTGTATTTGAAAAATGTTAATCAAGCATTTAAAAAATGTTAAAAATGTGTACAGAAAAAATGTTGATCATGTATTCCAAAAATGTTAAATTTGTATTGGTAAAATGTTAAATGTGTATTAGAAAAATACTCTTGAAACATACAAAAATGTAGAATTGAAACCAAAAGAAACAGAAAACCAAATAAGAATAAAAGAAACCAAAGAAAAAATGAAATAAAAAATAAAACCAAAGAAATCAATGCAAAAAAGATTTGAAAAAACTATGAAAATTGATAAAGAAACAAAGAATAACAAAAAATGTTGAACCAAGAAAGAAACAAAAAAACAAAGCAAAAAAGGAGGAAAACTAGTAAGACAAGAATAATCGATAAAAACAATGAAAGAAACAAAGGAAAATGAAAATAAAAAACAAAAAAGAGATGATATAAGAAAACCAAACAAAAAACAAACCAGAAGGAAGAACTCGGAGAAAACCGAATAAAAATGAAGAAAAGGAAAGAAAAGAAAAAGAAAAACCAGAAGCTAGGAAAAGAAACAAAGAAAACAGGTGTGAAAAGAAAAGAAAAATGAAAAACCACTGTAAAAACCAGCTCCTTTTCTTCTAGTAGGTCAAGCCTGGCTCATTTAACACAAATTAGATCTTGGCTTAATGGTTAACAGTGCTAGGAAGCAATCAAGGGATCCCAGGTTCGATTCCCCCTGCACTTTGTTTTTTTATATATAGTCTATTAAGCGAGACATAGCTCCCGGGCACAAAAGGGAAGTTCTGGGTGATCAAGAAAACTTGGGCCAAAAAGTGAAAGATGCACACAAGAGTTGTTTTTCCTTACAAATACGGAGAATCTTGTAAACACGTCACCGTTTACGTTCAACTTGGACACGTTAGAGAAGGAGCCTCACTGGGGTGTGGTACGCAAGACACGTAGTAATGGCCATCATCATGGCATGGTTCGCGCTATTGCTATGGCGCAACAATCTAAATATCTTGGGCTACCACTTTTCTGAAGGAAATATGCCATAGAGGCAATAATAAAGTTGTTATTTATATTTTCTTATATCATGATAAATATTTACTATCTATGTTAGAATTGTATTAACCGGAAATTTAGTGTATGTGTGAATACATAGACAAATAGAGTGTCATAGTTTGCCTCTACTTGACTAGCTCGTTGAATCAATGATGGTTATGTTTCCTAATCATAGAAATGAGTTGTCATTTGATTAACGCGATCACATCATTAGAGAATGATGTGATTGACTTGACCCATCCATTAGTTTAGCACGATGATCGTTTAGTTTGTTGCTATTGCTTTCTCCATAACTTATACATGTTCCTATGCCTATGAGGTCATGCAACTCCCGAATACTGAAGGAACACTTTGTGTGCTACCAAATGTCACAACGTAACTGGATGATTATAAAGGTGCTCTACAAGTGTCTCCGATGGTGTTTGTTGAGTTGGCATAGATTGAGACTAGGATTTGTCACTTCGATTATCGGAGAGGTATCTCTGGGCCCTCTCGGTAATGTACAACACTATAAGCCTTGCAAGCAATGTAGCTAATGAGTTAGTTACGGGATGTAGCATTACGGAACGAGTAAAGAGACTTGCCGGTAACGAGATTGAACTACGTATAGAGATACCGACGATTGAATCTCGGGCAAGTAATATACCGATGACAAAGGGAACAACATATGTTGTTATGCGGTTTGACCGATAAAGATCTTCGTAGAATATGTAGGAGCCAATATGAGCATCCAGGTTCCGCTATTGGTTATTTACCGGAGACGTGTCTCGGTCATGTCTACATAGTTCTCGAGCCCATAGGGTCCGCATACTTAACGTTCGGTGACGATCGATATTATGAGTTTATGTGATTTAATGTACCGAAGATAGTTCGGAGTCCCGGATGTGGTCACGGACATGATGAGGAGTCTTAAAATGGTCGATACATAAAGATTGATATGTTGGACGACTATATTCGGACACCGGATGAGTTCCGGGGGTCACCAGATATTTATCGGAGTGCCGGAGGGGTTATCGGAAACCCCGGGGGAACTAATGGGCCAACATGGGCCTTGTGAGAGAGAGAGGAGAGGGCCTAGGGCTGGCCGCGCCCCCCCCCCTTGGGAGTCCGAATTGGACAAGGAGGGGGGCGGCGCCCCCTCTTTCCTCCCTCTCTCCCTCTCCTTCCTTCCCCCTTCCCCCTTCCTAGTTGGAATAGGAAAAGGGGAGTCCTACTCCTACTAGGAAGAGGACTCCCCCTCTCCTTGGCGCGCCCCAAGGCTGGCCGGCCTCCCCCTTGCTCCTTTATATACGGGGGCAGGGGGCACCCTAGAACACACAAGTTGATTGTTTCCAGCCGTGTGCGGTGCCCCCCTCCACCATAATCCACCTCATTCATATCGTAGCGGTGCTTAGGCGAAGCCCTGTTTCGGTAGCATCATCGTCACCGTCATCACGCCGTCGTGCTGACGAAGCTCTCCCTCAAAGCTCTACTAGATCGTGAGTTCGTGGGACGTCACCGAGCCGAACGTGTGCAGATCGCGGAGGTGTCGTACCTTCGGTGGTAGGATCGGTCGATCGTGAAGACGTACGACTACATCAACCGCGTTGTCATGACGCTTCCGCTTACGGTCTACGAGGGTACGTAGAGAACACTCTTCCCTCTCGTTGCTATGCATCACCATGATCTTGCGTGTGCATAGGATTTTTTTTTTGAAATTACTGCGTTCCCCAACATTTTCCCCTCCCCCTCTCCCCCTTCCTTCTCCTTCCTCCTTCACTTGCTTTCTTCCTGCTTCCTTCAATTCCCCCTCCTCCCTCTCTCTCCATTAATGCCTCCCTCCTCACTTTCTCTCCCCTTCTTCCATGTGTCTATTGGCCCCTCTCCACTCTCCTAGCTAGGTTTGTCTCACTAGGTAGCTCCCATTGGTTAGATATATGCACATCACTATCTACCTCTCTTTCCATCACGTGATCCTCATCAACCTCGCTTGCCAGCCTTCTATGGTTCCTCGTCGCTTCATCAGGAAATCGCCAAGTACCAATCCAGATTCTTCTGGGCTGGTGAGGGTGATAAGTAGAAGTACCATATGGTGAGCTGGCCCGATATCTGCAAACCCAAGGACCAGGGCGGTCTTGGGATCTTGTCCTCCCGGTGCATGAACATTGCCCTCCTGACCCGTTGGCTCTGGCGCATTGCTAATGGCGACGGAGGCCTTTGGCTCACCATCATCCGGAACAAGTACCTTCGAGGACAGCCACTCACATTCTATCAGCGCTCTGGCGGCTCTCAGTTTTGGCAGGCCGTCATCCAGCTGCTACCTGTGCTTCACATTGGCACATCCATCTCGGTTGGTACCGGGTCCACGACCCTATTTTGGTTTGATCGGTGGATTGGCGACATCCCCCTGGCCGCGTGATTTCTGGAGCTCTTCGCCATTGCAATTGACCCTTGGGTCTCTATCGAGACAACCCTTATTGACTTAGGGCGCCTCGCTTTCTGCCGCTCCTTTGGCCCGCCCGAAGTGGCCGCTTGGGATGCCCTCCTCCAGGACATCGCCCTTCTCCCGATGAACGTCGCCGACACCCCGGACGCCATCTCTTGGCGTCTGGAACCATCCGGCTGCTTCTCCACCAAATCCCTCTACGCGGCCATCGCCCCCTCGACGGCCCCCGAGCCCTTTAGTTTGATTTGGGACATCCGCTTGCCCCTGAAAATCAGGATCTTCCTATGGCAATGGATCTGCGGCCGCCTCCCGTCCGGCGTGGAGGTCCTTAAGCGTAATGGACCTGGAGATGGGATGTGTCCCCTGTGCGGCACGGTGGAGGATGCTAACCACATCTTCTTCTCGTGCTCCACGACCCAGTTTCTTTGGTCCAGTTTCCGCGAGACGGTTGGGGGCCAGTGGTGCAACACCAACTTCCCTGACCTGCTTGTGGAGATTCATGCCCCCCCTCGCTACCGCCATATTAGATGGCTATGCGTTGGGGTCCTTGCCTGGACGCTTTGGACCGTCCACAATAAGCATGTCATCCAGAAGGTGCCTCTTCGACGTGCTACTGACACAATCTTTAAAATGTGTGGATACTTGCAGCTTTGGCGGCCACTTAGCCGCCCCCAGGATCGGGACGTCATCAACACTCTCCTCACCGATCTTCGATCGATGGCCTTCCGCTTGGCGCCCCCGCTCCCACCGCCGCCCCCGGAGCCCGACTAGTTGCTCTGTTGCACCCCGCGTGTGCGTGCTTTTCTGTTTTTCAGGGCTTGTTGAGCTGTGCCCTCAGCATTAACCCTTTGACTACCATTTGTGCTAGACCTTTGTGTTTGTGTGTGTGTGAACCTTGTTGGATGTTTGGCTTGGGCAGTTGCTTTATAGTATAAAGCGGGGCGAAAGCCTTTTTCGGTAATTAATGAAGAAGGAGAATTAAATATCGATCTTTGCCCACTTTAGATACCTAAGTAGCGACACCGGCCTCATCCACGCTACTCGAGATATGTGAGTAAAAATAAGTGTTGTGCAAGAATGGAAATGTGTGTGTGTGTGCGCGCGCGCGTGTGGCATGAGTGGCCTAGCTATGTGCATTTGCCAAAAAGTGTGTGTGACATGCATGAGTTGCCTATGCTTTGCTGAAATGTCGATTTATTTCCGTTTCGGCTAATTTCGGGCAAACTCTATATGTCCTATTTTTAGGGAAGGTCATGCCAAATTTTTGTATGACTTTGATGCATGCATATGCATGTGTGGTAATAATCCCCTTGCTTGTACCGCGTAGGCGATCATGAAGAAGGTCAGTGCAAGGATGGTGGAAAGATGGTTGCGATCCGCGATGCACGACATGTATGAAAATAACCGGAAGGCAATTTTATGTCTGTGTAGAAGATGCAAAGTTGGAGTCTGGCTCAACCCCTTTAAGGATGGAAGTTTGAAGGTGCACCTGCTCATGTATGGTTTCATCGATGGCTATACTCGGTGGATGAGTGAAGATGATGATGAGGACGTCAACGGGACAGGCAATAACGACATAGTGCCAGACGAAGAGATGATCGATAATGGACCTAAAGAAGAGGGCATCGAACATGGCTGCCGAGAAGAGGTCGGAGAAGGCAAAGAAGTGGCTGGACATGACAGAGAAGACGCAGACACGTCGCAGCCTTCATCGGTACTTAGTTCAGTTGTGGGGGACTTTCATGTTCGAGACCTGCTTCGCAAGAAGACGACTAGCGACAGAGCTGCTTCTAGAGAGGAGGCCAAGCTGGCGCAACTAGTGGTAGACTCGAAGACTCCATTGCATGATGGTTGTGATCCCATGGTGACCCGTTGGAGTTTCACGCTCGAACTTCTAAGGGCGAAGACCAAAAACAAATGGACCGACAGAAGCCTCAATGATCATTCCTAGTATCTAAAGAAGGTTTTTGCCGTGGGGAACCTATGTCCTACTAGTGTTGAGAAGGCCAAGAAAATAGTGTGCCCTCTTGATCTGACACACATTAGATACCACGCATGCATCAACGATTGCATCATTTATCGGGAGGAGTGAAGGAAATATGCCCTAGAGGCAATAATAAAGTTATTATTTATTTCCTTATTTCATGATAAATGTTTATTATTCATGCTAGAATTGTATTAACCGGAAACATAATACATGTGTGAATACATAGACAAACAGAGTGTCACTAGTATGCCTTTACTTGACTAGCTCGTTAATCAAAGATGGTTATGTTTCCTAACCATAGACAAAGAGTTGTTATTTGATTAACGGGATCACATCATTAGGAGAATGATGTGATTGACTTGACCCATTCCGTTAGCTTAGCACTCGATCGTTTAGTATGTTGCTATTGCTTTCTTCATGACTTATACATGTTTCTATGGCTATGAGATTATGCAACTCCCGTTTACCGGAGGAACACTTTGTGTGCTACCAAACGTCACAACGTAACGGGGTGATTATAAAGGAGCTCTACAGGTGTCTCCAAAGGTACGTGTTGGGTTGGCGTATTTCGAGATTAGGATTTGTCACTCCGATTGTCGGAGAGGTATCTCTGGGCCCTCTCGGTAATGCACATCACATAAGCCTTGCAAACATTGCAACTAATGAGTTAGTTGCGAGATGATGTATTACGAAATGAGTAAAGAGACTTGCCGGTAACGAGATTGAACTAGGTATTGAGATACCAACGATCGAATCTCGGGCAAGTAACATACCGATGACAAAGGGAACAACGTATGTTGTTATGCGGTCTGACCGATAAAGATCTTCGTAGAATATGTAGGAGCCAATATGAGCATCCAGGTTCCGCTATTGGTTATTGACCGGAGACGTGTCTCGGTCATGTCTACATTGTTCTCGAACCCGTAGGGTCCGCACGCTTAAGGTTTCAATGACAATTATATTATGAGTTTATGAGTTTTGATGTACTGAAGGAGTTCGGAGTCCCGGATGAGATCAGGGACATGACGAGGAGTCTCGAAATGGTCGAGACGTAAAGATCGATATATTGGACGACTATATTCGGACATCGGAAAGGTTCCGAGTGGTTCGGGTATTTTTCGGAGTACCGGGGAGTTACGGAAATACGGGAGAAGAAGTATATGGGCCTTATTGGGCTTTAGGGGAGAGGGAGAGGCAGGCCGCGCCCCCCCATTGACTAGTCCGAATTGGACTAGGGGGAGGGGCGGCGCCTCCTCCTTCCTTCTCTTCCCTCTTCCCCTTCCTTGTCTCCTACTCCTACAACTTGGAAGGACTCCTAGTTGGACTAGGAAAGGGGGAATCCTACTCCCGGTGGGAGTAGGACTCCCCTAAGGGCGCGCCATAGAGAGGGCCGGCCCTCCCCTCCTCCACTCCTTTATATACGGGGGCAGGGGGCACCCCATAGACACACAAGTTGATCTTCGTGATTGTTTTCTTAGCCGTGTGCGGTGCCCCCCTCCACCATAATCCTCGATAATATTGTAGCGGTGCTTAGGCGAAGCCCTGCGACGGTAGAACATCAAGATCGTCACCACGCCGTCGTGCTGATGGAACTCTTCCCCGACACATTGCTAGATCGGAGTCCGAGGATCGTCATCGAGCTGAACGTGTGCTAGAACTCGGAGGTACCGTAGTTTCGGTGCTTGATCAGTCGGGCCGTGAAGACGTACGGCTACATCAACCGCGTTGTGCTAATGCTTCCGCTGTCAGTCTACGAGGGTACGTAGACAACACTCTCCCCTCTTGTTGCTATGCATCACCATGATCTTGCGTGTGCGTAGGAATTTTTTTGAAATTACTACGTTCCCCAACAGTGGCATCCGAGCCTAGGTTTTATGTGTTGATGTTGTGCATGAGTAGAACACAAGTGAGTTGTGGGCGATATAAGTCATACTGCTTACCAGCATGTCATACTTTGGTTCGGCGGTATTGTTGGATGAAGCGGCCCGGACCGACATTACGCGTATGCTTACGCAAGACTGGTTCTACCGACATGCTTTGCACACAGGTGGCTGGCGGGTGTCAGTTTCTCCAACTTTAGTTGAACCGAGTGTGGCTATGCCCGGTCCTTGCGAAGGTTAAAGCAACACCAACTTGACAAACTATCGTTGAGGTTTTTGATGCGTAGGTAAGATTGGTTCTTTCTTAAGCCCGTAGCAGCCACGTAAAACTTGCAACAACAAAGTAGAGGACGTCTAACTTGTTTTTGCAGGGCATGTTGTGATGTGATATGGTCAAGACATGATGAGATATAAGTTGTTGTATGAGATGATCATGTTTTGTTGAAGTTATCGGCAACTGGCAAAATCCTTATGGTTGTCTCTCTATTGCATAAGATGCAAGCGCCCAATAATTGCTTTACTTTATCGCTATGCGATAGCAATAGTTGCAAGAGCAATTGTTGGCGAGACGACCACGTGACGACACATTGATATAGATCAAGATGATGAAGATCATGGTGTCATGCCGGTGACGATAGAGATCATGACAGTACTTTGGAGATGGAAATCAAAGGCGCAAGATGATGATGGCCATATCATGTCACATATTTTGATTGCATATGTTGTTTATCTTTTATACATCTTATTTTGCTTAGTTTGACGGTAGCATTTTAAGATGATCTCTCACTAATTATCAAGAAGTGTTCTCCCTGAGTATGTACTGTTGCGAAAGTTCTTCGTGCTGAGACACCACGTGATGATCGGGTGTGATAGGCTCTACGTTCAAATACAACGGGTGCAAAACAGTTGCACACGCGGAATACTCAGGTTATACTTGACGAGCCAAGCATATACAGATATGGCCTCGGAACACGGAGACCGAAAGGTCGAGCGTGAATCATATAGTAGATATGATCAACATAGTGATGTTCACCAATGAAACTGCTCCATCTCACGTGATGATCGGACATGGTTTAGTTGATTTGGATCACGTGATCACTTAGAGGATTAGAGGGAGGTCTATCTAAGTGGGAGTTCTTAAGTAATATGATTAATTGAACTTAAATTTATCATGAACTTAGTCCTGGTAGTATTTTGCAAATTATGTTGTAGATCTATAGCTCGCGTTGTTGCTTCCCTGTGTTTATTTTGATATGTTCCTAGAGAAAATTGTGTTGAAAAATGTTAGTAGCAATGATGCGGATTGGATCCGTGATCTGAGGTTTATCCTCATTGCTGCACAGAAGAATTATGTCCTTGATGCACCGCTAGGTGACAGACCTATTGCAGGAGCAGATGCAGATGTTATGAACGTTTGGCTAGCTAAATATGATGACTACTTGATAGTTTAGTGCACCATGCTTAACGGCTTAGAATCGGGACTTCAAAGACGTTTTGAATGTCATGGACCATATGAGATGTTCCAGGAGTTGAAGTTAATATTTCAAGCAAATACCCGAGTTGAGAGATATGAAGTCTCCAACAAGTTCTATAGCTAAAAGATGGAGGAGAATCGCTCAACTAGTGAGCATGTGCTCAGATTGTCTGGGTACTACAATCGCTTGAATCAAGTGGGAGTTAATCTTCCAGATAAGATAGTGATTGACAGAATTCTCTAGTCACCATCACCAAGTTAGTAGAACTTTGTGATGAACTATAGTATGCAAGGGATGACGAAAACGACTCCCGAGCTTTTCATGATGATGAAATCGATGAAGGTAGAAATCAAGAAAGAGCATCAAGTGTTGATGGTTGACAAGATCACTAGTTTCAAGAAAAGGGCAAAGGAAAAAAGGGAAACTTCAAGAAAAACAGCAAGCAAGTTGCTGCTCAATTGAAGAAGCCCAAGTCTGGTTCTAAGCCTGAGACTAAGTGCTTCTACTGCAAAGGGACTGGTCACTGGAAGCGGAACTACCCCAAGTGATTGGCGGATAAGAAGGATGGCAAAGTGAACATAAGTATATTTGATATACATGTTATTGATGTGTACTTTACTAGTGTTTATAGCAACCCCTCAGTATTAGATACTAGTTCAGTTGCTAAGATTAGTAACTCGAAACGGGAGTTGTGGAATAAACAGAGACTAGTTAAGGGTGAAGTGACGATGTGTGTTGGAAGTGGTTCCAAGATTGATATGACCATCATCGCACACTCCCTATACTTTCGAGATTAGTGTTGAACCTAAATAAGTGTTATTTGGTGTTTGCGTTGAGCATAAATATGATTTGATCATGTTTATTGTAATACGGTTATTCATTTAAGTAAGAGAATAAATTGTTGTTCTGTTTACATGAATAAAACCTTATATGGTTACACACCCAGTGTGACGCCCCGAGACCGATGCTCGAGAAGACTTCCATATATTCCGGGTTTCGCCGTTTGTTTCATTTGTGCTTGCCCTTTTATTTTTTTGCATTGCATCATGTCATCATGCCATCATCTCAAAAACCTTTTGCATCTCAACTAAATAAATTGTGTGGATCTTCGATCCATTTAAACCGAGGGAATTCACGTGGTGACTTCTCTTTATAACATATCCTCCTAATATTTAGGGAGCTATATTAAATATTCCAATAATTTGGATTCACCCATAAACACACTTGCAGAATATCCCAATGCTGCTGTTATCTTAATTCTTGGTCTCCAACTTAGCCATATATTCTTTCATCATATTCCGGAGCTCCACCAAAGACCCAAACATTTTTGGCCACCCCGAACCTAGTCCCAATTCAAAACCATTTGAATTATATTCAAATGAATTTAAATTTAATTCCTGCAATCTTGCCACTTATATTTTTCTGTGGTCATGTTTATTTTTATGAGTCTAGGAAAATTGTCCTCCTGCTCAAACTCTTTTTCCTAACCCCCCTTCTTTTTCCTCTCTCTCTATTTTTTTCGTTTAAAGAAGAAAGAGAGGAGAGGGAGAGCCCAATCCAGCAAGCCCAGCTAATCCCTCCTTTCTACTGGGCCGGCCCCAAGCCCAACTAGCGCTGCTAACCCTAGACACCAGGGAGCCCGACTCCCTTCTCCCTCTCGTTTTCCCCTCGCGCCGCCAGGAGAGCGCCCGCGCTCGATCCCATCTTCCCCCTCGCTCAGTTCTGCTCGATCCCCTCGTCCTCTCCCTCGCGATCCCCTTGCGCCGCCACTCCCTCCTCTCATTATCTCCCTCTCCATCGCTCGTGTAGCCACCCGCAGGAGAGGAGAGGAGTGAGACCCCTCAAACCTACCCTCCCGCGGTCCCATGAGCTCGTCGCCCTTGACCCGGCTCGCCCTCGACGTCCCCTCGCCGGAGCCCTTCCTCCACCTCTGCACCGGTCTTCCACAACAGCCTCGCTGCGCCCTCAGCGCCTCGCCTCCCGCAGCGGGTCCAAGACCTCCCTCGCCGCCTCCTCGTCTACCCGGCGCCACCGCATCGCCAGCTTCGTCGCTAGGGGAGGAGCCCCTCGACCCGTCCGTCCTCGGCCCTGCCTCTGCTTAGCGCAGCCGCCTATCCGCCGTCGTCGAGCGCGCCATGGACCCTGTTTCTACTACCTCGAGCTCCGCCTGCCGTCCTTCTCTGCTGCCTTGGCCGCCGGTGACCAGAGCATCCGGTGTGTCCTTCCCGTCCCTGCCGTCCCTGCCGCTGGATCGGGCCTGCTCCGCCCGGCTCCTCTCACCTCGGCTGTCCGCACTCACTTCCTGCCGCAGGGTCTCGTCTCTTCTTCGATCAAACGCACGAAGCTATCGCCGCCCGCTTCGTCAGTTTCAGTACGCGAGCGCTGCTCGCATGACCGCACCATGAACCGCCTGAGTTCGACCACCTCTGCAACCTCCTGTTGTTGTTTGTGTACCTCCACTTGCTGTTGTGGTTGACGCCAAGGTAGATCAGAACAGGAAATAACACCAAGTACCCGGTCAACAAGGACCGCCAAGCATCTTCTCTGTGATTTTTTTGCCAAGTACCACGACGACGCATCTTGTTCATCTACCGCCGTTTTCAGAACCGCTAAGAACGGCAAGTACCTCGGCAAGTACCTTGACGCCCGATGCATAGAACGACTACCGTCGCCGACGACCCGAGTACCACTACCGTTGACCTTCGAAGACTCCGTGGACGTCAAGATCCTCGCCGTGACCTCGAACATCTACGGAATGTGCACGACTACAAAATGGGTACCACTACCGTTGCCGAAGACCCGTGTAACGGTATCGTCAAGTTCGACTACCGCCGCGTGAACAACTACTTCCACTACCGCCGTTGCGAGAACGTCTACTTCCCTCTACGAACTTGATCCGTTCCGGTATCGCACGCTTCGAAGGTATAACCCCGAGATGACCGCCCGTGAACGAATGCATGTGTGATGTAAGAGATGCCCATGTTTGCTCCGTGCTCGAATTGTCGGTGCACGTTACCCCTCTTTTGCCTTGTCACCGTCATCGACCCGTGGGAACCCGGTAACCGGGATCACCCCACCATCTCTTGCATGCTCCCGTCACTTTTCCTTTTGCACCGGTATCCCCGTGGGCTACCTGATAACCGATATGTTGCCGTGGCACCGTTTTCGTTACCGTTGCCGTGGCACCCCTTTCCTTTCCACCACGGTGACAAATGCTTCACAATGCTCTTGTCAACTTTTAATAAAAAATTGCATAAACTTGTTCATGTCATCCGCATCATGATAACAACAATTAAAATGTTTAATTTGTTGTTTGCATTAATTTGCTAAATGCATATGGGGATTTACCGGTTTTGTTGTATATTATATCCGGACCCATTTAAATTGTTTAGATGGTATAGTTTGTTATGCTACACCCCTTGCCATGCTTAACAACATTTAATTTGGTTGGGTACATAAGCAGGAGTGAACTAAATAATTGATGTGGTGTTTCGTCAATATGCAACTTGTTGCATATTGAGCTCCACTTAATTTGTAGGGTTGCTTGTGCTCTTTGCCATGCCATGCCTCTTTAATCCGGACATGCATCATACTTGGTTGTGCATCATGCCATGTTTATGTGTTGGTTGTTTAGTATGTTGTGTGCTTCTTTCCGGTGTTTGCTTCTTCGGGTTGGTTCCGGTAACGTCGCGTTTGTGAGGATCCGTTCGACTTCGTCCATTTGTCTTCTTCATGGACTCATTCTTCTTCCTTGCGGGATTTCAGGCAAGATGACCATACCCTCGAAATCACTTCTATCTTTGCTTGCTAGATGCTCGCTCTTTTGCTATGCCTATGCTGCGATACCTACCACTTGCTTATCATGCCTCCTATATTGTTGAACCAAGCCTCTAACCCACCTTGTCCTAGCAAACCGTTGATTGGCTATGTTACCGCTTTGCTCAGCCCCTCTTATAGCGTTGTTAGTTGCAGGTGAAGTTTCAAGTTTGTTCCTTGTTGGAACATGGAGATGTTGTTCCTTGTTGGAACATGTTTACTTGTTGGGATATCACAATATATCTTATTTAATTAATGCATCTATATACTTGGTAAAGGGTGGAAGGCTCGGCCTTATGCCTGGTGTTTTTTTCCACTCTTGCCGCCCTAGTTTCTGTCATATCGGTGTTATGTTCGTGGATTTTGCGTTCCTTACACGGTTGGGTTATAATGGGAACCCCTTGACAGTTCGCTTTGAATAGAACTCCTCCAGCAAGGCCCAACCTTGGTTTTACCATTCGCCACCTAGCCTCTTTTTTCCCTTGGGTTAGGCCAGCCCAAGGGTCATCTTTATTTTAACCCCCCCGGGCCAGTGCTTATCTAAGTGTTGGTCCGAAATGGGCAGCCTGCGGGGCCACCTCGGGGAAACTTGAGGGCTGGTTTTACTCGTAGCTTGACCTATCCGATGTTGCCCTGAGAACGAGATATGTGCAGCTCCCATCAGGATGTCGGCACATCGGGCGGCTTTGCTGGACTTGTTTTACCATTGTCGAGGATGTATTGTAGAACCGGGATACCGAGTCTGATCGGAATGTCTCGGGAGGAGGTCTATTCCTTCGTTGACCGTGAGAGCTTGTCATGGGCTAAGTTGGCACTCCCCTGCAGGGATTTGAACTTTCGAAAGCCGTGCCCACGGTTATGGGCAGATGGGAATTTGTTGATGTCCGGTTCTAGATAACTTGAACCTTAACTCAATTAAAATGCATCAACCGCGTGTGTAACCGTGATGGTATCTTTCCGACGGAGTCCGAGAAGTGAACACGGTGTTGGAGTTATGCTTGACATAGGTTGCTTTAGGATCACTTCTTGATCATACTTTCTCGAACGTGCTTTGCCTTCTCTTCTCGCTCTCATTTGCGTATGTTAGCCACCATATATGCTAGTCGCTTGCTGCAGCTCCACCTCATACCTTTACCTTACCCATAAGCTTAAATTGTTGGAAATATGCCCTAGAGGCAATAATAAATTGATTATTATTATATTTCCTTGTTCATGATAATCGTTTATTATCCATGCTATAATTGTATTGATAGGAAACTCAGATACATGTGTGGATACATAGACAACACCATGTCCCTAGTAAGCCTCTAGTTGACTAGCTCGTTGATCAATAGATGGTTACGGTTTCCTGACCATGGACATTGGATGTCGTTGATAACGGGATCACATCATTAGGAGAATGATGTGATGGACAAGACCCAATCCTAAGCCTAGCACAAGATCATGTAGTTCGTATGCTAAAGCTTTTCTAATGTCAAGTATCATTTCCTTAGACCATGAGATTGTGCAACTCCCGGATACCGTAGGAGTGCTTTGGGTGTACCAAACGTCACAACGTAACTGGGTGACTATAAAGGTGCACTATAGGTATCTTCGAAAGTGTCTGTTGGGTTGGCACGAATCGAGACTGGGATTTGTCACTCCGTGTAAACGGAGAGGTATCTCTGGGCCCACTCGGTAGGACATCATCATAATGTGCACAATGTGATCAAGGAGTTGATCACGGGATGATGTGTTACGGAACGAGTAAAGAGACTTGCCGGTAACGAGATTGAACAAGGTACCGGGATACCGACGATCGAATCTCGGGCAAGTATCGTACCGCTAGACAAAGGGAATTGTATACGGGATTGATTAAGTCCTTGACATCGTGGTTCATCTAATGAGATCATCGTGGAACATGTGGGAGCCAACATGGGTATCCAGATCCCGCTGTTGGTTATTGACCGAAGAGTCATCTCGGTCATGTCTGCATGTCTCCCGAACCCGTAGGGTCTACACACTTAAGGTTCGGTGACGCTAGGGTTATAGAGATATTAGTATGCGGTAACACGAAAGTTGTTCGGAGTCCCGGATGAGATCCCGGACGTCACGAGGAGTTCCGGAATGGTCCGGAGGTAAAGAATTATATATAGGAAGTGCTATTTCGGCCATCGGGACAAGTTTCGGGGTCACCGGTATTGTACCGGGACCACCGGAAGGGTCCCGGGGGCCCACTGGGTGGGGCCACCTGCCCCGGGGGGCCACATGGGATGTATGGGGTGCGCCTTGGCCTACATGGGCCAAGGGCACCAGCCCCAAGAGGCCCATGCGCCAAGAGAAGAGAAAAAAGGGGAGAGTCCTAAAAGGGGAAGGCACCTCCGAGGTGCCTTGGGGAGGATGGACTCCTCCCCCCTTGGCCGCACCCTTCCTTGGAGGAAGGGGCAAGGACTGCGCCTCCCCCTCTCCCTTGGCCCTATATATAGTGGGGAAAAGGAGAAGCAACCATACCTAAGGCCTGGCGCCTCCCTCTCCCTCCCGTGACACATCTCCCTCCTCCCGCAGCGCTTAGCGAAGCCCTGTTGGAATCCCGCTACTTCCACCACGCCGTCGTGCTGCTGGATCTCCATCAACCTCTCCTTCCCCCTTGCTGGATCAAGAAGGAGGAGACGTCGCTGCTCCGTACATGTGTTGAACGCGGAGGTGCCGTCCGTTCGGCGCTAGGATCATCGGTGATTTGAATCACGACGAGTACGACTCCATCAACCCCGTTCTCTTGAACGCTTCCGCTTAGCGATCTACAAGGGTATGTAGATGCACTCTCCTTCCCCTCGTTGCTGGTCTCTCCATAGATAGATCTTGGTGACACGTAGAAAATTTTGAATTTCTGCTACGTTCCCCAACAGTGGTATCAGAGCTAGGTCTATGCGTAGTTTCTATGCACGAGTAGAACACAAAGTAGTTGTGGGCGTTGATTTTGTTCAATATGCTTGCCGTTACTAGTCTTATCTTGATTCGGCGGCGTCGTGGGATGAAGCGGCCCGGACCGACCTTACACGTACTCTTACATGAGACAGGTTCCACCGAGTGACATGCACTAGTTGCATAAGGTGGCTAGCGGGTGTCTGTCTCTCCTACTTTAGTCGGATCGGATTCGATGAAAAGGGTCCTTATGAAGGGTAAATAGAAATTGGCATATCACGTTGTGGTCTTTGCGTAGGTAAGAAACGTTCTTGCTAGAAACCCATAGCAGCCACGTAAAACATGCAAACAACAATTAGAGGACGTCTAACTTGTTTTTGCAGGGTATGCTATGTGATGTGATATGGCCAAAAGGATGTGATGAATGATATATGTGATGTATGAGATTGATCATGTTCTTGTAATAGGAATCACGACTTGCATGTCGATGAGTATGACAACCGGCAGGAGCCATAGGAGTTGTCTTAATTTATTTATGACCTGCACGTCAACATAAACGTCATGTAATTACTTTACTTTATTGCTAAAGCGTTAGCCATAGTAGTAGAAGTAATAGATGACGTGACAACTTCATGAAGACACGATGATGGAGATCATGATGATGGAGATCATGGTGTCATGCCGGTGACAAGATGATCATGGAGCCCCAAGATGGAGATCAAAGGAGCTATATGATATTGGCCATATCATGTCACTATTATTTGATTGCATATGATGTTTATCATGTTTATACATCTTATTTGCTTAGAACGACGGTAGTAAATAAGATGATCCCTCATTAAAATTTCAAGAAGTGTTCTCCCCTAACTGTGCACCGTTGCTACAGTTCGTCGTTTCGAAGCACCATGTGATGATCGGGTGTGATAGATCCTTACGTTCACATACAACGGGTGTAAGACAGTTTTACACATGCAAAACACTTAGGGTTAACTTGACGAGCCTAGCATGTGTATAGACATGGCCTCGGAACACAGAAGACCGAAAGGTCGAGCATGAGTCATATAGAAGATACGATCAACATGAAGATGTTCACCGACGTTGGCTAGTCCGTCTCACGTGATGATCGGACACGGCCTAGTTGGCTCGGATCATGTAATCACTTAGATGACTAGAGGGATGTCTATCTGAGTGGGAGTTCATAAGATGAACTTAATTGCCCTGAACATAGTCAAAAGGATTTTGCAAATTATGTCGTAGCTCGCGCTTCAGTTCTACTGTTTAGTTATGTTCCTAGAGAAAATTTAGTTGAAAGCTGATAGTAGCAATTATGCGGACTAGGTCCGTAGACTGAGGATTGTCCTCATTGCTTCTTAGAAGGCTTATGTACTTAATGCACCGCTCAGTGTGCTGAACCTCGAATGTTGTCTGTGGATGTTGAGAACATCTGACATACACATTTTGATAACTACGTGATAGTTCAGTTAAACGGTTTAGAGTTGAGGCACCAAAGACGTTTTTGAAACATCGTGAAACATATGAGATGTTTCGAGGGCTGAAATTGGGATTTCAGGATCGTGCCCACGTCAAGAGGTATAAGACCTCCAACGATTTTCTTAGCCTACAAACTAAGGAGAAAAGCTCAATTGTTGTGCTTGTGCTCAGATTATCTGAGTACAACAATCATTTGAATCAAGTGGGAGTTGATCTTCCAGATGAAATAGTGATGTTTCTCCGAAGTCACTACCATCAAGCTGCTAGAGCTTCGTGATGAACTATAATGTATTAGGGACATATATGATGATCCTTAAGATATTCGCGATGTTTGACACCGCGAAAGTAGAAATCAAGAAGGAGCATCAATTGTTGATGGTTAGTGAAACCACTAGTTTCAAGAAGGGCAAGGGAACAAAGGGATACTTCATGAAATGGCAATTCAGCTGCTGCTCTAGTGAAGAAACCCAAGGTTGAACCCAAACCCGAGACTGAGTGCTTCTGTAATAAGGGGAACAGCCACTGGAGCAGAATTACCCTAGATACTTGGTAGATTAGAAGGCTGGCAAGGTCGATAGAAGTATATTGGATATACATTGTGTTGATGTGTACTTTACTAGTACTCCTAGTAGCACCAGGGTATTAGATACCGGTTCGGTTGCTAAGTGTTAGTAACTCGAAATAAAAGCTACGGAATAAACGGAGACTAGCTAAAGGTGAGCTGACGGTATGTGTTGGAAGTGTTTCCAATGTTGATATAATCAAATATCGTACGCTCCTTCTACCATCGAGATTGGTGTTTGTGTTGAGCATAGACATGATTGGATTATGTCTATCGCAATACGGTTATTTAAGGAGAATAATGGTTACTCTGTTTATTTGAATAATACCTTCAATGGTCTTACACCTAAAATGAATGGTTTATTGAATCTCGATCGTAGTGATACACATGTTCATGCCAAAAGATATAAGATAGTAATGATAGTACCACCTACTTGTGGCACTGCCACTTAAGTCATATCGGTATAAAACGCATGAAGAAGCTCCATGTTGATGGATCTTTGGGCTCACTCATTTTTGAAAAGTTTGAGACATGCGAACCATGTCTATTGGTGTATATGCATGAAGAAACTCCATGCAGATGGACCGTTTGAACTCACGTGATCTTGAATCACTTGAGACATGCAAATCATACCACATGGGCAAGATGACTGAAATCCTCGGTTTCAGTAAAATGGAACTAGAAAGCAACTTGTTGGAAGAAATACATTTTGATGTGTGCAGTCCAATGAGTGCTGAGGCGTGTAGTGGATATCGTTATGTTCTTACTTCACAGATGATTTGAGTAGATGTTGAGTACATTTACTTGATAAATCACGAGTCTGAATTATTGAAAGGTTCAAGTAATTTCAGGGTGAAGTTGAAAGATCGTCGTGACAAGAGGATAAAAGATCTATGATATGATCATAGAGATGAATATCTGAATTACGAGTTTGGCACAGAATTAAGACATTGTGGAAATTGTTTCACAACTAATACAGCCTGGAACACCATAGTGTGATGGTGTGTCCGAACATCATAACTGCACCCTATTGGATATGATGCATACCATGATGTCTCTTATCGAATTACCACGATAGTTTATGGGTTGGGCATTAGAGACAACCACATTTACTTTAAATAGGGCACCACGTAATTCCGATGAGATGACACCGTATGAACTATGGTTTAGAGAAACCTAAGCTGTCATTTCTTAAAAGTTTGGGGCTACGACGCTTATGTGAAAAAGTTTCAGGCTGATAAGCTCGAAACCAAAGCGGATAAATGCATCTTCATAGGACACCCAAAACAGTTGGGTATACCTCCTGTCTCAGATCTGAAAGCAATAAGGGATTGTTTCTAGAATCGGGTCCTTTCTCGAGGAAAAGTTTCTTTCGAAAGAATTGAGTGGGAGGATGGTGGAGACTTGATGAGGTTATTGAACCGTCTCTTCAACTAGTGTGTGGCAGGGCACAGGAAGTTGTTCCTGTGGCACCTACACCAATTGAAGTGGAAGCTTATGATGGTGATCATGAAACTTCAGATCAAGTCACTATCAAACCTCGTGGGATGACAAGGATGCGTACTACTTCAGAGTGGTACGTAGTCCTGTCTTGGAAGTCATGTTGCTAGACAACAATGAACCTACGAGCTATGGAGAAGCGATGGTGGGCCCGGATTCCGATAAATGGCTCGAGGCCATAAAATCCGAGAGAGGATCCATGTATGAAAACAAAGTGTAGACTTTGGCAGAACGGCTCAATGGTCGTAATGCTATTGAGTACAGATGGATTTTAAAAGGAAGACGGACAATGATGGTAGGTATCACCATTAAGAAAGCTCGACTTGTCATTAAGAAGTTTCTGACAAGTTCAAGGAGTTGACTACGATGAGATTTTCTCACTCGTAGCGATGCTAAGAGTCTGTTGGAATTATGTTAGCGATCACTGCATTATTTATGAAATCTTGCAGATAGGATGTCAAAACATTGTTTCCTCGACGATTTTTGAGGAAAGGTTGTATGTGATACAACCGGAAGGTTTTGTCAATCCTGAAAGATGCTAATAAGTATGCAAAGCTCTAGCAATCCTTCTAAGGACTGGATTAAGCATCTCGGAGTTGGAATGTATACTTTGATGATGATCAAAGATTTTGGGTTTATACAAAGTTTATGAGAAACTTGTATTTCCAAAGAAGTGAGTGGGAGCACTATAGAATTTCTGATGAGTATATGTTGTTGACATATTATGGATCAGAAATGATGTAGAATTTCTGGAAAGCATATAGGGTTATTTGGAAAGTGTTTTTCAATGGAAAGCCTGGATTAAGCTACTTGAACATTGAGCATCAAGATCTATAAGGATAGATCAAAACGCTTAATGGTACTTTCAAATGAGCACATACCTTGACATGATCTTGAAGGTGTTCAAGATGGATCAGTCAAAGAAGGAGTTCTTGCCTGAGTTGTAAGGTATGAAGTTAAGACTTAAAGCTCGACCATGGCAGAATAGAGAGAAAGGACGAAGGTCGTCCCCTATGCTTAAGACATAGGCTCTACAGTATGCTATGCTGTGTACCGCACCTGAAATGTGCCTTGCCGTGAGTCAGTCAAGGGGTACAAGAGTGATCTAAGAATGGATCACAGGACAGCGGTCAAAGTTATCCTTAGTAACTAGTGGACTAAGGAATTTTCTCGATTATGGAGGTGGTAAAAGAGTTCGTCGTAAAGGGTTACGCCGATGCAAACTTTGACACTAATCCAGATTATTCTGAGTAGTAAACTGGATTCGTGTAGTAGAACAGTTATTTGGAATAGCTCCAAATAGAGCGTGGTAGCTGCATCTAGGAGATGACATAAAGATTTGTAAAGCACACACGGATCTGAAAGGTTCAGACCCGTTGACTAAAACCTCTCTCACAAGCAACATGATCAAACCCAGAACTCATTGAGTGTTAATTACATAGTGATGTGAACTAGATTATTGACTCTAGTAAACTCTTTGGATCTTGGTTACATGGCGATGTGACCTGTGAGTATTAATCACATGGTGATGTGAACTAGATTATTGACTCTAGTGCAAGTGGGAGACTGTTGGAAATATGCCCTAGAGGCAATAATAAATTGATTATTATTATATTTCCTTGTTCATGATAATCGTTTATTATCCATGCTATAATTGTATTGATAGGAAACTCAGATACATGTGTGGATACATAGACAACACCATGTCCCTAGTAAGCCTCTAGTTGACTAGCTCGTTGATCAATAGATGGTTATGGTTTCCTGACCATGGACATTGGATGTCGTTGATAATGGGATCACATCATTAGGAGAATGATGTGATGGACAAGACCCAATCCTAAGCCTAGCACAAGATCATGTAGTTCGTATGCTAAAACTTTTCTAATGTCAAGTATCATTTCCTTAGACCATGAGATTGTGCAACTCCCGGATACCGTAGGAGTGCTTTGGGTGTACCAAACGTCACAACGTAACTGGGTGACTATAAAGGTGCACTACAGGTATCTCCGAAAGTGTCTGTTGGGTTGGCACGAATCGAGACTGGGATTTGTCACTCCGTGTAAACGGAGAGGTATCTCTGGGCCCACTCGGTAGGACATCATCATAATGTGCACAATGTGATCAAGGAGTTGATCACGGGATGATGTGTTACGGAACGAGTAAAGATACTTGCCGGTAACGAGATTAAACAAGGTACCGGGATACCGACGATCGAATCTCGGGCAAGTATCGTACCGCTAGACAAAGGGAATTGTATACGGGATTGATTAAGTCCTTGACATTGTGGTTCATCCGATGAGATCATCGTGGAACATGTGGGAGCCAACATGGGTATCCAGATCCCGCTGTTGGTTATTGACCGGAGAGTCATCTCGGTCATGTCTGCATGTCTCCCGAACCCGTAGGGTCTACACACTTAAGGTTCGGTGGCACTAGGGTTATAGAGATATTAGTATGCGGTAACCCGAAAGTTGTTCGGAGTCCCGGATGGGATCCCGGACGTCACGAGGAGTTCCGGAATGGTTCGGAGGTAAAGAATTATATATAGGAAGTGCTATTTCGGCCATCGGGACAAGTTTCGGGGTCACCGGTATTGTACCGGGACCACCGGAAGGGTCCCGGGGGCCCACTGGGTGGGGCCACCTGCCCCGGGGGGCCACATGGGCTGTAGGGGGTGCGCCTTGGCCTACATGGGCCAAGGGCACCAGCCCCAAGAGGCCCATGCACCAAGAGAAGAGAAAAAAGGGGAGAGTCCTAAAAGGGGAAGGCACCTCCGAGGTGCCTTGGGGAGGATGGACTCCTCCCCCCTTGGCCGCACCCTTCCTTGGAGGAAGGGGCAAGGGCTGCGCCTCCCCCTCTCCCTTGGCCCTATATATAGTGGGGAAAAGGAGAAGCAACCATACCTAAGGCCTGGCGCCTCCCTCTCCCTCCCGTGACACATCTCCCTCCTTCCGCAGCGCTTAGCGAAGCCCTGTTGGAATCCCACTACTTCCACCACGCCGTCGTGCTGCTGGATCTCCATCAACCTCTCCTTCCCCCTTGCTGGATCAAGAAGGAGGAGACGTCGCTGCTCCGTACGTGTGTTGAACGCGGAGGTGCCGTCCGTTCGGCGCTAGGATCATCGGTGATTTGAATCACGACGAGTACGACTCCATCAACCCCGTTCTCTTGAACGCTTCCGCTTAGCGATCTACAAGGGTATGTAGATGCACTCTCCTTCCCCTCGTTGCTGGTCTCTCCATAGATAGATCTTGGTGACACGTAGAAAATTTTGAATTTCTGCTACGTTCCCCAACATAAATAGTCTTGATCGCGAGGGTGCGAGATTGCTGAGTCCCCGTGACTCACAGATACTTCCAAAACCAGCTTGCAGGTGCCGATGAGTCCGTGCAGATGACGCAACCAAACTCAGGAGAAGCTCGATGAAGATCTTGTCCTTTGTTTTGTTTCATTCTAGTTGATCAGTAGTGGAGCCCAGTTGGGGTCGATCGGGGACTTTGTCGCATTTGGGGTTCTTCTTTTATTTTGGTTCCGTAGTCGGACCTTGATTGTATTTGGATGTTGTAATGTTTTATTCATGTAATTGTGTGAAGTGGCGATTGTAAGCCAACTATGTATCTCTTTCCCTTATGTATTATATGGGTTGTGTGAAGATTACCTCACTTGCGACATTTCTTTCAATGCGGTTATGCCTCTAAGTTGTGCTTCGACACGTGGGAGATATAGCCGCGTCGAGGGCGTTACAAGTTGGTAGTCAGAGCCTTCCCCGACCTTAGGAGCCCCATTGCTTGATCTTTTTACCAGCCGTTGTTGAGTCTAGAAAAATGTTTTGAGTCATTTAGGAATTATATATCGGAGAGTTTAGGAATTCTTTTTACTTCCCAGTCTCCTCATCGCTCTAGTAAGGCATCCTGACGTAGAGTTTTGACTCTTCTCTTCTCAAATTTCACTAAATTTTTTTAGGATCACGCGGGTATCTTGGAATCGTTCCGATCGATTTGTGACGAGAACATTGTTCTTGGTGGCTCCTGTCATTTAGGGGTTGTGGCAGTGTCCCGGGGAGTTGAGCTCCATGGGGTTGTCGTCACAATTTTATCGTTGCAGTTCTGGAATACCTGAGTTTAGTTTCGCCGGCATCAAAAATCTCTTTTATGCAGTTGTTGGTGAGATAACCTCGACGCCACCCAGTACTGGGGCGGGAGTTCGGGAGTATTGCCATAACTTGTATAACGGATGCTTTTTGAAGGTTGAGGTAGGTGATTTCCGAAGGTTTCTTGGTTATGTGTTGAAGGATGGATACAGCTGGATGTAGGATTTGCTAGCTTTGGGTGAGATATTATGCTTCCCCTGTATCCTCAACACCTGATTGCATAAGTGGGAAAATTTCGGGAGTTCATAAGTGGGAAATCAAGTAGCTCTTAGGATATCTTTCCGACAGATGTATGATATGAAATTGGGGTTCGACGTCTAGTGGTCCGCCTATTCACGGTCGGTTTTACAGTGGCCTCGTTGTGTCTTAAAGAGTCCTTGGCTATGCCGACTCGGGGACGCTTCGTATGTCATGTGCACTGCCTTGTACATGATGGTGCTGTACGATCGAGCCCGTGTAGGCTCCACCACGAAAACTTCGGACGAAATCTCTATCATATGTTTGTTCCGGCTTATTCTGCAAGCCAATCCTTTGTTTTGTTTTGAGTTGTTGTTTTCGAGTTGCTTCGAAGTCAAATGTGGATTCCATACCTTTTCTTAAGCGGTGTTCTCATACTTCGATGTGAACACTAATCCTTCTCGATCATCGAGAGTGTTTTGCCAATCCTTTTAAACCAGTGTGCTTCTCTTCAAGTGGATCCGATCATTTCAACATCCGCAAGATTAATTATCGATTCTTATCAACAGTGCTCATTTTATCTATCCCAAGATGCCTTTGTTTTTTCCCGCCCACCCACCCCTTTTTCTTCAAGGACTAAGATTTCTTTATCAAGTATCCTTTTATTCTTTTGAAGTCTCTCCATCCTTTTTCCGTCAATATTCTTATCCGGTGATTCTCATGAAGATTTTAACGGAGTTTCTAGTTCACCATTATTCATTCTTTTTTCTTTTCCGGAGGAACCAAGTCAAGCTTTGTGGATCATATCCTTTTTCCTTGTTTCAAATACCTTTTCTTACCGGTGCACCTCTTTATCATTCACCTCTCGCTATTCATTTGTTCCGGAGTGCTCAAGATATCTCAGAAGACTCACGGGTACATTCTCGATCCATTCAAGCTCTATCGAGATTGTAATATCTTTCAAGCCATTTAATTCAACCGGTGCAATCTCTCTTTTCAAGGAATCATTCTATGGTGTTTCTTTTGAGTGGGCCCTAACCCACAGGTCTTTTTCCAGGATCTTACCTGACTCTTCTAATTTTCCCGGAGCTATCCTAAATTCTTGTCAAAGTTTGACGTAAGAATGATTTTTCTTTAGTCAGATGTGTTTCTCCAAGATCTTTCAAATTCTTTTCATAGTTGGCTCAACCTCTTCGCTTTTGATTCTTCCGGAGTGTCTAAATAATTCATGGTGGTGTTTCTCGTCGTCATTCTCGGATTTTGAAGATCGAAGAAGAGTTTTTCCTCAAAATCTTAACCATTCTCTCAGAGATGCGTAGTTCAAGCTTGATACCATCCTCTCATAGTTGTTTCGATTGTGAGAATTCTTTTCACCTATCCGGAGAAATTCAAGATTCTGTTCAGTTTGTTCATCCGGAGTCCATCATCTCAGATTTATTCATTCTCAGCTTTCAGCTCTCTTTCTCCAAATCTTACCGGTGCATCATTCAAGTTTTCTCTAATCAGCTCGTGATCTCTTCGTTCTCATGGATCTAAATTCCCTCAAGCACTTTTGTGCATTTGATAATTCTTCCCGGTGTTTCTTTATATTTTTCATTCTTCATTTTCAATTCTTACGGTGGTTCGTTCAAGATTTTTTTTCCTTCTTTCTTATCATATCAATTCATTCATTGTTTCCTAATTCTGCTGGTGGTTCGTCGAAGACCTTCTTAAGTTTGCGCTATATCTATCTTAAGCTTTCTACAAGGATAAGTAGTATGCCAAATCTGTTGCTTGTCATCAATTAAATTGGTAAAGGATAAGCATAATGTAATTCTTATTCTTGTTTTCATCCAAGTGATTAACTCCTTATTCCGTAGGCTCATCAAATTCTCGGTTTCATTTGTTTCATCTTTTCTTTTCCCGGAGTTCCAAGCTCTCTCAATTATATCGTCATGAAGATCCATCTAATCATTACAAGGTTTCACCTTGTGTTTTCAACTTCTCTTTCTTTTCGTTATCCTTTTGTTTACCGGAGTTCTTCATGGAGGCTCTAATGTTGGTTCATCAAGGATTTAATTCCTTTTCGAAGTGTTCATTGAGATTCTTTTCTAAAGGAGCTCAAGTATTCTTCTTTGTGCAATCCGGAGTGCAATTCCTTCTACCATATCATTGGAGGTGGTATTATGTCATTCTTGATAATTTGAGTTCATGTTCCATGATTCACATGTTGTTAAGAATGAGATATATTAAATCCATCAATCTCTTCATTCGAGTTAACTTGGGTTATTTTTCACCTAAAGCTTTCCCTAAGGATTTTGCTAATTATGGTGCTTATAAACGACCCTAGTCTTCATTTATCCTCTCGGTGAGATAAGTTTCTCGTCTTCTTGTTCATATCAATCCAATCTTGTTTTTCGTGAGTGGCAGGTTGTCACCTCATAATTTGAGATGTATTCCATAAGACCATATCAAGATTATTCTTTTCGTTGTTGGTTTTCCAACAACTCCGTTCTAGCATTTGTTGTTATCGTGCTCTCTCAAGATCTTGTTTCACTTCGTTCATTCCATTCCATTCTTACTTTTGTTCTGGAGGCATTGTGATGTTGCTCTCTTCAACCCATCTTCTTGTTTTGTCAGGATCATGTTCTTTTCTTGGTTTATCCATTTAACCAGAGTGTTGTGTCCTTTGCTCAAGTCCTTTTTCATCCTATCAAGTCTTGCATCTCTTTTCTACCGGAGTGCTTTCAACTTCGTTCATCGTCGTTGCTTTTTTTCTTTCAAGTTGTTCAACTTTTCAAGGTTCTTTGGTTTCACTCGTTTGTCAGAGAAGCAACTTAGTTTTACCTCTTCTCTTTCTCTTCCGTTTTTCCCTCCGGTGCCATTCTAGATCTCGGGACGAGATCATCTCGTAGTGGTGGAGTGTTGTGACGCCCCGAGACCGATGCTCGAGAAGACTTCCATATATTCCGGGTTTCACCGTTTGTTTCATTTGTTCTTGCCCTTTTATTTTTTTTGCATTGCATCATGTAATCATGCCATCATCTCATAAATCTTTTGCATCTCAACTAAATAAATTGTGTGGATCTTCGATCCATTTAAACCGAGGGAATTCAGGTGGTGACTGATGGGGAACGTTGCAGAAAACAAAAATTTTCCTACGGTTTCACCAAGATCCATCTATGAGTTCATCTAGTAACGAGTGATCAGATTGCATATACATACCTTTGTAGATCACGCGCGGAAGCGTTCAAAGAACGGGGATGAGGAAGTCGTACTCGACGTGATCCAAATCACCGGAGATCCTAGCGCCGAACGGACGGCACCTCCGCTTCAACACACGTACGGTCAGCGTGATGTTTCCTCCTTCTTGATCCAGCAAGGGGGAAGGAGAGGTTGATGAAGATCCAGCAGCACGACGGCGTGGTGGTGGATGCAGGGGTCACCGCAGCAGGGCTTCGCCGTTCTACTGCGAGAGGGAGAGGTGTAGCAGTGGAGAGGGAGGCGCCAAGACTCAAGGGTGCGGCTTCCCCCTCCCTCCCCCCCTTTATATTGGCCCCCTAGGGGGTGCGCCGTCCCTAGGAGATGGGATCTCCTAGGGGGGGCGGCGGCCAAGGGGTGGAGTGCCCCCCAAGCCAGGTGGGGCGCCCCCCCACCCTAGGGTTCCCAACCCTAGGCGCATGGGGTGGGCCAAGGGGGGCGCACCAGCCCACTATGGGCTGCTTCCCCTCCCCACTTTAGCCCATGGGGCCCTCCGGGATGGGTGGCCCCACCCGGTGGACCCCTGGGACCCATCCGGTGGTCCCGGTACAATAACGGTGACCCCCGAAACTCTCCCAATGGCCGAAACTGCACTTCCTATATATAATTCTTCACCTCCGGACCATTCCGGAACTCCTTGTGACGTCCAGGATCTCATCCGGGACTCCGAACAACTTTCGGGTTACTGCATATTCATATCTCTACAACCCTAGCGTCACCGAACCTTAAGTGTGTAGACCCTACGGGTTCGGGAGACATGTAGACATGACCGAGATGGCTCTCCGGTCAATAACTAACAGCGGGATCTGGATACCCATGTTGGCTCCCACATGCTCCTCGATGATCTCATCAGAAGAACCACGATGTCGAGGATTCAAGCAACCCCGTATACAATTCCCTTTGTCAATCGGTACGTTACTTGCCCGAGATTCGATCATCGGTATCCCAATACCTCGTTCAATCTTGTTACCGGCAAGTCACTTTACTCGTACCGTAATGCATGATCCCATGACCAGACACTTGGTCACTTTGAGCTCATTATGATGATGCATTACCGAGTGGGCCCAGAGATACCTCTCCGTTATACGGAGTGACAAATCCCAGTCTTGATCCGTGTCAACCCAACAGACACTTTTGGAGATACCCGTAGTATACCTTTATAGTCACCCAGTTACGTTGTGACGTTTGGTACACCCAAAGCACTCCTACGGCATCCAGGAATTACACGATCTCATGGTCTAAGGAAAAGATACTTGACATTGGAAAAACTCTAGCAAACGAACTATACGATCTTGTGCTATGTTTAGGATCGGGTCTTGTCCATCACATCATTCTCCTAATGATGTGATCTTGTTATCAATGACATCCAATGTCCATAGTCAGGAAACCATGACTATCTGTTGATCAACGAGCTAGTCAACTAGAGGCTTACTAGGGACATGTTGGTGTCTATGTATTCACACATGTATTACGATTTCCGGATAACACAATTATAGCATGAATAAAAGACAATTATCATGAACAAGGAAATATAATAATAATCCTTTTATTATTGCCTCTAGGGCATATTTCCAACAGTGACTTCTCTTTATAACATATCCTCCTAATATTTAGGGAGCTATATTAAATATTCCAATAATTTGGATTCACCCATAAACACACTTGCAGAATATCCCAATGCTGCTGTTATCTTAATTCTTGGTCTCCAACTTAGCCATATATTATTTCATCATATTCCGGAGCTCCACCAAAGACCCGAACATTTTTGGCCACACCGAACCTAGTCCCAATTCAAAACCATTTGAATTATATTCAAATGAATTTGAATTTAATTCCTGCAATCTTGCCACTTATATTTTTCTGTGGTCATGTTTATTTTTATGAGTCTAGGAAAATGTCCTCCTGCTCAAACTCTTTTTCCTAACCCCCCTTCTTTTTCCTCTCTCTCTATTTTTTTCGTTTAAAGAAGAAAGAGAGGAGAGGGAGAGCCCAATCCAGCAAGCCTAGCTGACCCCTCCTTTCTACTGGGCCGGCCCCAAGCCCACCTAGCGTTGCTAACCATAGACACCAGGGAGCCCGACTCCCTTCTCCCTCTCATTTTCCCCTCGCGCCGCCAGGAGTGCACCCGCGCTCGATCCCATCTTCCCCCTCGCTCAGCTCTGCTCAATCCCCTCGTCCTCTCCCTCGCGATCCCCTTGCGCAGCCACACCCTCCTCTCATTCTCTCCCTCTCCATCGCTCGTGTAGCCACCCGCAGGAGAGGAGAGGAGTGAGACCCCTCAAACCTACCCTCCCGCGGTCTCGTGAGCTCGTCGCCCTTGACCCGGCTCGCCCTCGACGTCCCCTCGCTGGAGCCCTTCCTCCACCTCTGCACCGGTCTTCCACGACAGCCTCGCCGCGCCCTCAGCGCCTCGCCTCCTGCAGCGGGTCCAGGACCTCCCTCGCCGCCTCCTCGTCTACCCGGCGCCACCGCATCGCCAGCTTCGTCGCCAGGGGAGGAGCCCCTCGACCCGTCCGTCCTCGGCCCTGCCTCTGCTTAGCGTAGCCGCCTATCCGCCGTTGTCGAGCGCGCCATGGACCCTGTTTCCACTACCTCGAGCTCCGCCCGCCATCCTTCTCTTCTGCCTTGGCTGCCGGTGACCAGAGCATCCGGTGTGTCCTTCCCGTCCCTGCCGTACCTGTTGCTGGATCGGGCCTGCTCCGCCCGGCTCCTCTCACCTCGGCTGTCCGCACTCACTTCCTGCCGCAGGGTCTCGTCTCTGCTTCGATCAAACGCACGAAGCTGTCACCGCCCGCTTCGTCAGTTTCAGTACGCGAGCGCTGCTCGCGTGACCGCACCATGAACCGCCTGAGTTCGACCACCTCTGCAACCTCCTGTTGCTGTTTGTGTACCTCCACTTGCTGTTGAGGTTGACGCCAAGGTAGACCAGAACAGGAAATAACACCAAGTACCCGGTCAACAAGGACCGCCAAGCATCTTCTCTGTGATTTTTTTGCCAAGTACCACGACGACGCATCTTGTTCATCTACCGCCGTTTTCAGAACCGCTAAGAACGGCAAGTACCTCGGCAAGTACCTTGACGCCCCATGCATAGAACGACTACCGTCGCCAATGACCCGAGTACCACTACCGTTGACCCTCGAAGACTCCGTGGACGTCAAGATCCTCGCCGTGACCTCGATCTTCTACGGAATGTGCACGACTACAAAATGGGTACCACCACCGTTGCCGAAGACCCGTGTAACGGTATCGTCAAGTTCGACCACCACCGCGTGAACAACTACTTCCACTACCGCCATTGCGAGAATGTCTACTTCCCTCTACGAACTTGATCTGTTCCGATATCGCACGCTTCGAAGGTATAACCCCGAGATGACCGCCCGTGAACGAATGCATGTGTGATGTAAGAGATGCCCGTGTTTGCTCCGTGCTCGAATTGTCGGTGCACGTTGCCCCTCTTTTGCCTTGTCACCGTCATCGAACCGTTGGAACCCGGTAACCGGGATCACCCCACCATCTCTTGCACGCTCCCGTCACTTTTCCTTTTGCACCGGTATCCCCGTGGGCTACCTGATAACCGATACGTTGTCGTGGCACCGTTTTCGTTACCGTTGCCGTGGCACCCCTTTCCTTTCCACCATGGTGACAAATGCTTCATAATGCTCTTGTCAACTTTTAATAAAAATTGCATAAACTTGTTCATGTCATCCGCATCATGATAACAACAATTAAAATGTTTAATTTGTTGTTTGCATTAATTTGCTAAATGCATATGGGGATTTACCGGTTTTGTTGTTTATTATATCCGGCCCCATTTAAATTGTTTAGATGGTATAGTTTGTTATGCTACACCCCTTGCCATGCTTAACAACATTTAATTTGGTTGGGTACATAAGCAGGAGTGAACTAAATAATTGATGTGGTGTTTCGTCAATATGCAACTTGTTGCATATTGAGCTCCACTTAATTTGTAGGGTTGCTTGTGCTCTTTGCCATGCCATGCCTCTTTAATCCGGACATGCATCATACTTGGTTGTGAATCATGCCATGTTTGTGTGTTGGTTGTTTACTATGTTGTGTGCTTCTTTCCGGTGTTTGCTTCTTCGGGTTGGTTCCGGTAACGTCGCGTTTGTGAGGATCCGTTCGACTTTGTCCGTTTGTCTTCTTCATGGACTCGTTCTTCTTCCTTGCGGGATTTCAGGCAAGATGACCATACCCTCGAAATCACTTCTATCTTTGCTTGCTAGATGCTCGCTCTTTTGCTATGCCTATGCTGTGATACCTACCACTTGCTTATCATGCCTCCTATATTGTTGAACCAAGCCTCTAACCCACCTTGTCCTAGCAAACCGTTGATTGGCTATGTTACCGCTTTGCTCAGCCCCTCTTATAGCGTTGTTAGTTGCAGGTGAAGTTTCAAGTTTGTTCCTTGTTGGAACATGGAGATGTTGTTCCTTGTTGGAACATGTTTACTTGTTGGGATATCACAATATATCTTATTTAATTAATGCATCTATATACTTGGTAAAGGGTGGAAGGCTCGGCCTTATGCCTGGTGTTTTGTTCCACTCTTGCCGCCCTAGTTTCCGTCATATCGGTGTTATGTTCCCGGATTTTGCGTTCCTTACGCGGTTGGGTTATAATGGGAACCCCTTGACAGTTCGCTTTGAATAAAACTCCTCCAGCAAGGCCCAACCTTGGTTTTACCATTCGCCACCTAGCCTCTTTTTTCCCTTGGGTTAGGCCAGCCCAAGGGTCATCTTTATTTTAACCCCCCCGGGCCAGTGCTTGTCTAAGTGTTGGTCCGAAATGGGCAGCCTGCGGGGCCACCTCGGGGAAAGTTGAGGGCTGGTTTTACTCGTAGCTTGACCTATCCGGTGTTGCCCTGAGAATGAGATATGTGCAGCTCCCATCAGGATGTCGGCACATCGGGCGGCTTTGCTGGACTTGTTTTACCATTGTCGAGGATGTCTTGTAGAACCGGGATACCGAGTCTGATCGGAATGTGTCGGGAGGAGGTCTATTCCTTCGTTGATCGTGAGAGCTTGTCATGGGCTAAGTTGGGACTCCCCTGCAGGGATTTGAACTTTCGAAAGCCGTGCCCGCGGTTATGGCAGATGGGAATTTGTTAATATCCGGTTGTAGATAACTTGAACCTTAACTCAATTAAAATGCATCTACCGCGTGTGTAACCGTGATGGTCTCTTTCCAGCGGAGTCCGGGAAGTGAACACGGTGTTGGAGTTATGCTTGACGTAGGTTGCTTTAGGATCACTTCTTGATCATACTTTCTCGAACGTGCTTTGCCTTCTCTTCTCGCTCTCATTTGCGTATGTTAGCCACCATATATGCTAGTCGCTTGCTGCAGATCCACCTCATACCTTTACCTTACCCATAAGCTTAAATAGTCTTGATCACGAGGGTGCGAGATTGCTGAGTCCCCATGACTCACAGATACTTCCAAAACCAGCTTGCAGGTGCCAATGAGTCTGTGCAGATGACGCAACCAAGCTCAGGAGAAGCTCGATGAAGATCTTGTCCTTTGTTTTGTTTCGTTCTAGTTGATCAATAGTGGAGCCCAGTTGGGGTCGATCAGGGACTTTGTCGCATTTGGGGTTCTTCTTTTATTTTGGTTCCGTAGTCGGACCTTGATTGTATTTGGATGTTGTAATGTTTTATTCATGTAATTGTGTGAAGTGGCGATTGTAAGCCAACTATGTATCTCTTTCCCTTATGTATTACATGGGTTGTGTGAAGATTACCTCACTTGCGACATTGCTTTCAATGCGGTTATGCCTCTAAGTCGTGCTTCGACACGTGGGAGATATAGCCGCATCGAGGGCGTTACACCCAATGAATATAGTTCATTGGATCTCGATCGTAGTGATACACATATTCATAATATTGAAACCAGAAGATGCAAAGTTAATAATGATAGTGAAACTTATTTGTGGCACTGCCGTTTAGGTCATATTGGTGTAAAGCGCATGAAGAAACTCCATGCCGATGGGATTTTGGAATCACTAGATTATGAATCACTTGATGCTTGCGAACCATGCCTCATGGGCAAGATGACTAAGACTCCGTTCTCCGGAACAATGGAGCGAGCAACTGACTTATTGGAAATAATACATACTGATGTATGCGATCCGATGAGTGTTAAGGCTCGCGACGGGTATCATTATTTTCTGACCTTCACAGATGATTTGAGCAGATATGGGTATATCTACTTGATGAAACATAAGTCTGAAACATTTGAAAAGTTCAAAGAATTTCATAGTGAAGTGGAAAATCATCGTGACAAGAAAATAAAGTTTCTATGATCTAATCACAGAGACGAATATTTGAGTTACGAGTTTGGTCTTCAATTAATACAATGTGGAATAGTTTCACAAACTCATGCCACCTGGAACACCACAGTGTAATGGTGTGTCCGAACGTCATAACCGTACTTTATTGGATATAGTGCAATCTATGATGTTTCTTACCGATTTACCACTATAGTTTTGGGGTTATGCATTAGAGACAGCTGCATTCACGTTAAAAAAGGGCACCATCTAAATCCGTTGAGACGACACTGTATAAACTGTGGTTTGGCAAGAAACCAAAGTTGTCGTTTCTTAAAGTTTGGGGTTGCAATGCTTATAAGAAAAAGTTTCATCCTGATAAGCTCAAACCCAAATCGGAGAAATGTGTCTTCATAGGATACCCAAAGAAGACAGTTGGGTACACCTTCTATCACAGATCCGAAGGCAAGACATTCGTTGCTAAGAATGTATCCTTTCTAGAGAGGAGTTTCTCTCGAAAGAAGTGAGTGGGAGGAAAGTAGAACTTGATGAGGTAACTATACCTGCTCCCTTATTGGAAAGTAGTACATCACAGAAACCGGTTTCTGTGACACCTACACCAATTAGTGAGGAAGCTAATGATGATGATCATGAAACTCCAGAACAAGTTACTACTGAACCTCGTAGATCAACCAGAGTAAAATCCGCACCAGAGTGGTACGGTAATCCTATTCTAGAAGTCATGCTACTAGATCATGATAAACCTACGAACTATGAAGAAGCGATGGTGAGCCCAGATTCCGCAAAATGGCTTGAGGCCATGAAATCTGAGATGAGATCCATGTATGAGAACAAAGTATGGACTTTGATTGACTTGCCCATTGATCAGCGAGACGGACGCTGATAGTAGTGTTACTATCTACAAAGCTAGAATTGTCGCAAAAAGGTTTTCGACAAGTTCAAGGTGTTGACTACGATGAGAGTTTCTCACTCGTATCTATGCTTAAGTCTGTCCAAATCATGTTAGCAATTGCCGCATTTTATAAAATCTGGCAAATGGATAAACAAAACTGCATTCCTTAATGGATTTATTAAAGAAGGGTTGTATATGATGTAGCCAGAAGGTTTTGTCAATCCTAAAGGTACTAACAAAATATGCAAGCTCCAGCGATCCATCTATGGACTGGTGCAAACATCTCGGAGTTGGAATATACACTTTGATGAGATGATCAAAGTATATAGTTTTATACAGACTTGTGGTGAAGCCTGTATTTACAAGAAAGTGAGTGGGAGCACTACAGCATTTCTGACAAGTATATGTGAATGACATATTATTGATCGGAAATAATGTAGAATTATTCTGCAAAGCATAAAGGAGTGTTTGAAAGAAGTTTTTCAAAGAAAGACCTCGGCGAACCTGCTTACATATTAAGCATCAAGATCTATAGAGATAGATCAAGATGCTTGATAAGTTTTTTCAATGAGTACATACCTTGACAATATTTTGAAGTAGTTCAAACTGGAACAGTCAAAGAAAAGAGTTCTTGGCTGTGTTACAAGGTGTGAAATTGAGTAAGACTCAAAGCCCGACCACGACAGAAGATAGAAAGAGAATGAAAGTCATTCCCTATGCCTCAGCCATAGGTTCTATAAAGTATGCCATGCTGTGTACCAGATCTATTGTATACCCTACACTGTTTTTGGCAAGGGAGTACAATAGTGATCTAGGATTAGATCACTGGACAACGGGCAAAATTATCCTTAGTGGAATAAGGATATGTTTCTCGATTATGGAGGTGACAAAAAGGTTCGTCATAAAGGGTTACGTCGATGCAAGTTTTGACACTGATCCAGATGACTCTAAGTCTTAATCTGGATACATATTGAAAGTGGGAGCAATTAGCTAGAGTAGCTCCATGCAGAGCATTGTTGACATAGAAATTTGCAAAATACATACGGATCTGAATGTGGCAGACCCGTTGACTAAACTTCTCTCACAAGCAAAACATGATCACACCTTAGTACTCTTTGGGTGTTAATCACATAGCGATGTGAACTAGATTATTGACTCTAGTAAACCCTTTGAGTATTGGTCACATAATGATGTGAACTATGGGTGTTAATCACATGATGATGTGAACTATTGGTGTTAAATCACATGGCAATGTGAACTAGATTATTGACTCTAGTGCAAGTGGGAGACTGAAGGAAATATGCCCTAGAGGCAATAATAAAGTTATTATTTATTTCCTTATTTCATGATAAATGTTTATTATTCATGCTAGAATTGTATTAACCGGAAACATAATACATGTGTGAATACATAGACAAACAGAGTGTCACTAGTATGCCTCTACTTGACTAGCTCGTTAATCAAAGATGGTTATGTTTCTTAACCATAGACAAAGAGTTGTTATTTGATTAACGGGATCACATCATTAGGAGAATGATGTGATTGACTTGACCCATTCCATTAGCTTAGCACTCGATCGTTTAGTATGTTGCTATTGCTTTCTTCATGACTTATACAAGTTCCTATGACTATGAGATTATGCAACTCCCGTTTACCGGAGGAACACTTTGTGTGCTACCAAACGTCACAACGTAACTGGGTGATTATAAAGGAGCTCTACAGGTGTCTCCAAAGGTACGTGTTGGGTTGGCGTATTTCGAGATTAGGATTTGTCACTCCGATTGTCGGAGAGGTATCTCTGGGCCCTCTCGGTAATGCACATCACATAAGCCTTGCAAACATTGCAACTAATGAGTTAGTTGCGAGATGATGTATTACGAAACGAGTAAAGAGACTTGCCAGTAATGAGATTGAACTAGGTATTGAGATACCGACAATCGAATCTCGGGCAAGTAACATACCGATGACAAAGGGAACAACGTATGTTGTTATGCGGTCTGACCGATAAAGATCTTCGTAGAATATGTAGGAGCCAATATGAGCATCCAGGTTCCGCTATTGGTTATTGACCGGAGACGTGTCTCGGTCATGTCTACATTGTTCTCGAACCCGTAGGGTCCGCACGCTTAAGGTTTCAATGACAATTATATTATGAGTTTATGAGTTTTGATGTACTGAAGGAGTTCGGAGTCCCGGATGAGATCGGGGACATGACGAGGAGTCTCGAAATGGTCGAGACGTAAAGATCGATATATTGGACGACTATATTCGGACATCGGAAAGGTTCCGAGTGGTTCGGGTATTTTTCGGAGTACCGGGGAGTTACGGGAATACGGGAGAAGAAGTATATGGGCCTTATTGGGCTTTAGGGGAGAGGGAGAGGCAGGCCGCGCCCCCCCATTGACTAGTCCGAATTGGACTAGGGGGAGGGGCGGCGCCTCCTCCTTCCTTCTCTTCCCTCTTCCCCTTCCTTGTCTCCTACTCCTACAACTTGGAAGGACTCCTAGTTGGACTAGGAAAGGGGGAATCCTACTCCCGGTGGGAGTAGGACTCCCCTAAAGGTGCGCCATAGAGAGGGCCGGCCCTCCCCTCCTCCACTCCTTTATCTACGGGGGCAGGGGGCACCCCATAGACACACAAGTTGATCTTCGTGATCGTTCTCTTAGCCGTGTGCGGTGCCCCCCTCCACCATAATCCTCGATAATATTGTAGCGGTGCTTAGGTGAAGCCCTACGACGGTAGAACATCAAGATCGTCACCACGCCATCGTGCTGACGGAACTCTTCCCCGACACTTTGCTGGATCGGAGTCCGAGGATCGTCATCGAGCTGAACGTGTGCTAGAACTCGGAGGTGCCGTAGTTTCGGTGCTTGATCGGTCGGGCCGTGAAGACATACGACTACATCAACCGCGTTGTGCTAACGCTTCCGCTGTCAGTCTACGAGGGTACGTAGACAACACTCTCCCCTCTCGTTGCTATGCATCACCATGATCTTGCATGTGCGTAGGAATTTTTTTGAAATTACTACGTTCCCCAACAAGGAGCACGTGAAAAACCCAGTCGTCCAATGTGCAATGCTTCTCGATACAAGAAGTCTGGAAAGAAAGCTCCTCATAAAGTTTTATAGTACTTTCTGATCACTCCCCATCTACAACATTATTTTGTAGATCCTAAGGAAGCAAAGCTAATGCGCTGGCACGTAGAGAGGGTGAAGTCCGATGATGGAGGTGATCTGAAGCTGAGACATCTCACAGATGCAAGCAAGTGGAGAGCGTTCAACGCCGAATATCGATATTCCGCAGAAGATCCAAGGAACATCATGCTTGGCGCGAGTGCCGATGGCATGAATCCGTTTGGCAATCAGAACACCAGCCATAGCACATGGCCCGTGTTTGTATGGATGTACAACCTCCCCCCTTGGAAGTGCATGAAGGAAAAGTACATACACATTATCATGCTAATTCAAGGGCCGAAACAACCAGGAAATGATATTATATGTATCTCGGGCTACTGAAAGAGGAGCTACACACATTGTGGACAGCACCGGTCAAGACATGGGACGCCAACAAAGGACATTATTTCGATATGAGAGCCACATTGATGATGGTGGTGCATGACTATCTAGGTTACGGATGTGTCGCACGCCAGGTGTGCCATGGATATTGCGGATGCACCAGGTGCATGGATGATACAACGTCTCAGTAGCTAACGAAAGATGGTGGGTCTACGAAAATCATGTACATGGGGCATCAAAGATGACTCGAGAAGGATGACCTGTGGAGAAATCGTGGAGATCTATTCAATGGTCAGGCTGAGCATCAAGGACCTCCACGTAAGAGGAAGGGTGTCGAAATTGATTAGTTGTTGAAAAACTAGGAAGAGTCCCCGTGCTGGGAAAGACGAAAAATGAGCCGGAGCCGCTACTGAAGGTTTGGAAAACGAGGTCTGTTTTCTAGGACTTGGAGTACTGGCCAAAACTTGACACACCTCATAGCCTTGATTGGATGCATATCACGAAGAATGTCCTCGATAGCTTGCTTGGCACACTGATGAACATGTCGGATAAGACCAAGGATGGGCCGAAGGCAAGAAAAGACTTGGAATCTCTGAATATCAGGAAAGATCTCCACATTCCCCGTAAGAACTCGTCAGACAAGATGGAGACGGATACGGAGGCGGAGGACAGGGGCAAAAAAGTCAACAAGAAGGAAGAGCATTATTGCCCCCCATCTTGCTTCACCTTAAATCCAAAGGAGATTGATCAATTCTTCAAGTGCCTTACTAGAATCAAACACTACAAAAAAGACACATCCATGACATTTTGGGCCGAACGAATTTTTTCTGTCATGCTTATGACACTTCTATGATGATAATTGTGACAAAAGCACATATCATCATAGATGTGGTGGGCTCCTACTTCTATGACAAAAAATCATGCCAGAAAATGGGCTTTTCGTCCTGGGCGGGCCGGGGACGCAACTACATGACATTCTTTGGGCCGTCCATGATGGAAAAAATCGTGGTAGAAGCAAGGGCGAGGAAAATATCAGGGAGTTCCCGGTTACGGTGGGTGGTCGGGGCCGAGCGATGCACGGAGATTTACGCGTTTCTCTTGTACACGTACGCACGTGGGTGCGAGGCATTGGGCTCTAACTGAACCCGAGCGAGGCGTTCGCTTACTAAACCCAAGCGATTGCACTAGCTAAGTTAATGAACCCGAGCGATCGATCCCTGGCTGTTAACTGAACTCGAGCAATTCCTTCGCTACTGCTACTAACTGAAGCCGATCGAACCTGCTGCTGCCTCTTGATGAGCAGTGAGTGTTATTAGGGGTTGGATGAACAGTTCCCAGTGGGGGTTGATGAACAGGCCCCCGTGGTAGTAGAGGCCGTTTGCTGCTGGATGAACATGACCTCAATCGAGAGGAGGCCGCCACACACCCGAGCCGGTTGGGGGTGGATGAACAGGACCCCATGGAGGGCTGGTTGAATAGAACCCCGTGTGGAGGGCTGGTTGAACAATAGCCGGTGGAGGCTGGATGAACAGGACCCCATGGTGAACAATAGCAGGTGGAGGCTGGAGGAAGTGGACGGTGGATGAACAGTAGCAGGTGGAGGCTAGAGGAAGTCGATGGTGGATGAAAAGTAGCCCGTGAAGGCTGGAGCGAGGCAGTAGACGGTGGATGAACAATAGCCCGTGGAGTCCTGTTTTGCGGTATGACACACCCTTCCCGATCAACAGCACCCCGTTTCGATCGTAGGCACTCAAACAGAAGGCTGTTTCCTCCGTTCCGTAGTACGCCAGACCCTTCCTGATGAACAAGACCCCATTTCGACCGTACGCGGTCGAATAGAAGGCCGTTTCCCTCCATTTTGCGGTATGCGAGACCCCGTTCTGGCTGTTCCGTCCAAGCCGGTTAGCTCCTGATGAACATGACGCGTTTTGACCCAGTGGCTTGGCTCCCAATGAACATGATGCATTACAACCTAGTGGCTTTGCTCCCGACGAACAGGACGCGTTCTGACCCAGTCACTTGGCTCTCAGTGAACACGACGCTGTTTCCTCCATCTCGACCAGCCGGTTAGCTGTTGACGAATAGGACGATGTCGCTGCCGTCTATTGCCTCTCCATGTACACGAGCCCTGGCCGTATGTATGCGCGAGTATGTGTTCGAGACCCCGCCCTTATGTACGTACGTAGCCATATTTACTTTCTTGTAGCGTGGCTGTACGTACGTGTACACGATATATAGAGACGGGACCACGTGACATTCTACGTCCACGCCTCTACTACGACACTGAAGGAAATTTGCCCTAGAGGCAATAATAAAGTTGTTATTTTATATTTCCTTATATCATGATAAATGTTTACTGTTCATGCTAGGATTGTATTAACCGAAAACTTGATACATGTGTGGATACATAGACAAAACACTGTGTCCCTAGTAAGCCTCTACTAGACTAGATCATTAATCAAAGATGGTCAAGTTTCCTAACCATGGACATGTGTTGTCATTTGATGAACAGGATCACATCATTAGGAGAATGATGTGATGGACATGACCCATCCGTCAGCTTAGCACAATGATCGTTAAGATTTATTGCTATTGCTTTCTTCATGACTTATACATATTCCTTTGAATATGAGATTATGCAACTCCCAAATACCAGAGGAATACCTTGTGTGCTATCAAACGTCACAACGTAACTGCGTGGTCATAAAGATGCTCTATAGGTATCTCCGAAGGTGTTTGTTGGGTTGGCATAGATCGAGATTAGGATTTGTCACTCCGAGTATCGAAGAGGTATCTTTGGGTCCTCTCGGTAATGCACATCATGATAAGCCTTGCAAGTAATGTGACTAATGAGTTAGTTTCGGGATGATGCATTTTAAAACGAGTAAAGAGACTTGTCGGTAATGAGATTGAACTAGGTATGAAGATACCGATGATCGAATCTTGGACAACTAACATACCGATGACAAAGGGAATAACGTATGTTGTCATTACGGTATGACTGATAAAGATCTTCGTAGAATATGTGGGAACCAATATGAGCATCCAGGTTCCGCTATTGGTTATTGACCGGAGAGGTGTCTCGTTCATGTCTACATAGTTCTCGAACCCGTAGGGTCCGCACGCTTAACGTTCGATGACGATTTTGTATTATATGAGTTATGTGATTTGGTGACCGAATGTTGTACGGATTCCCATATGAGATCACATACATGACGAGGAGTCTTGAAATGGTTGAGAGGTAAAGATTCATATATAGGATGATATTATTTGGACACCGGAAGTGTTCCGGGGGTACCGGGTACGTATCGGGTCACTGGAAGGGGTTCCGGGCTACCCCCGGCAAACTATATGGGCCTTACGGGCCAAGAGGGGGAACACACCAGCCACAAAGGGGCTGGTGCGCCCCCCATATGGGCTGGCCAAATTGGAGAAGGAAAGGGGAAGGAGGAAAGGAAAAAGGGAATAGGATTCCCCCTTCCCCCTCTTCCCTTCCTACTCCGAATAGGAAGAGGAAAGGGGGAGGCCGAATTGGGAGGTGCCCAAGTAGGATTCCTCCTACTTGGGGATCCCCCTTAGCTGCCTCCCCTCCCCTCCAACCTATATATATGAGGGGGAGACCTCTAGAACACAAAACAATGATTGTTAGCCGTGTGCGGCGCCCCCCTCCACAGTTTACGCCTCCGGTAATATTGTCGTAGTGCTTATGCGAAGCCCTGCATGGATCACTTCACCATCACCGTCAACACGCCGTCGTGCTGACGAAACTCTTCCTTGTCACTTTGCTGGATCAAGAGTTCGAGGGACGTCATCAAGCTGAATGTGTGCAGAACTCGGAGGTGTTGTACGTTCGGTGCTTGATCAGTCGGAATGAGAACAAGTTCGACTACATCAACCATGTTGTCAAACGCTTCGCTTTCGGTCTACGAGGGTACGTGGACACACTCTCCCCCTCTCATTGCTATGCATCTCCTAGATAGATCTTGCATGAGCATAGGAAATTTTTGAAATTGCATGCTATGTTCCCTAACAGTGGCATCAGAGCCAGGTCTATGCGTAGATGATATGCATGAGTAGAACACAAAGAGTTGTGGGCGGTGATCATCATATTGCTTACCGCCAATGTCTTATTTTGATTTAGCGGTATTGTTGGATGAAGCGTCCCGGACCAACCTTACATGACCACGTTCATGAGACCGGTTCCACCGACAGACATGCAACTAGTTTTGCATGAAGGTGGCTAGTGGGTGTCTGTTTCTCCAACTTTAGTTGAATCGAATTTGACTGCGGCCAGACTTTGTTGAAGGTTAAAACAACAAACTTGATAAATCACCATTGTGGTTTGATGCGTAGGCAAGAATGGTTCTTACTAGAAGCCCGTAGCAGCCACGTAAAACTTGTAACAACAAAGTAGAGGACGTCTAACTTGTTATTGTAGGGCATGTTGTGATGTGATATGGTCAAGACATGATGTGATATACGTTATTGTAACGCCCCGGACACACCCGCCGGTGGTCGTTACTCCTGGCGGGATCTAGACGGGCCCCATAGATGAATACTAGTCTTTTTGCGCACTTTGTCCTCACTCGTGCGCACCCGGGAGCAACTTCCCGGTCGGTCACCCATCCTAAAACTACTCCAAGCTGAGCACGCTTAACTTTGGAGTTCTTTCCGAATGGGCTCCCGGAAAAAAGGAATTCCTTATTGATATGAGTAGTCTACCATCCCTAATAAGCCAGGCTATCACATACACCCCCACTCAGAGGAACCGACGTCCTCGTCGGGCCACATGAACGTTCCCTCTGGGCACAAACGTCTGTGCTTCCAGTCCAGCACATGTGCCATGTCGTGTGCCACGACGGGTCACAAACGTCATGCACAACATGACCGCGCACCTGTCCGCAAACATCCGTGTAACCGCGAGGGTCGGCTCTGATACCAACTTGTAACGCCCCGGACACACCCGCCGGTGGTCATTACTCCTGGCGGGATCTAGACTGGCCCCATAGATCAATACTAGTCTTTTCTGCGCACTTTGTCCTCACTCGTGCGCACCCGGGAGCAACTTCCCGGTCGGTCACCCATCCTGAAACTACTCCAAGCTGAGCACACTTAACTTTGGAGTTCTTTCCGAATGGGCTCCCGGAAAAGAAGGAATTCCTTATTGATATGAGTAGTCTACCATCCCTAATAAGCCAGGCTATCACAGTTATTGTGTGAGATGATCATGTTTTGTAAAAGTTATCGGCAATTGGCAGGAGCCTTCTAGTTGTCGCTTTATTGTATGAAATGCAAACGCCATGTAATTGCTTTACTTTATCACTATGCGTTAGCGATAGTTGTAGAAGCAATAGTTGGTGAGACGACAACGACGCTACGAGATCATGGCGTCAAGCCAGTGATGATGGAAATCATGATGGTGCTTTGGAGATGGAGATCAAAGGCACAAGATGATGATGGCCATATCATGTCACATATTTTGATTGCATGTGATGTTTATCCTTTATGCATCTTATTTTGCTTAGTATGGCGGTAGCATTATAAGATGATACCTCACTAAAATTTCAAGGTATAAGTGTTCTCCCTGGGTATGCACCATTGCGACAGTTCGTCATGCCGAGACACCACGTGATGATCGGGTGTGATAAGCTCTACATTCTCATACAAGGGGTGCAAGACAGTTTTGCACATGCAGAATACTCAGGTTAAACTTGACGAGCCTAGCATGTAAAGACTTGGCCTTGGAACACTGGAGACTGAAAGGTCGAACGTGAATCATATAGTAGATATGATCAACATAGAGATGTTCACCATTGAAAACTACTCCATCTCACGTGATGACCGGACATGGTTTAGTTGATTTGGATCACGTGATCATTTAGATGACTCGAGGGATGTCTATCTAAGTGGGAGTTCTTAAGTAATTTGATTAAGTAAACTTAATTTATCATGAACTTAGTCCTGATAGTATTTGCATATCTATGTTGTAGATCAATAGCTCGCGTTGTAGCTCCCCTATGTTTTTGATATGTTCCTAGAGAAAACTAAGTTGAAAGATGATAGTAGCAATGATGTGGACTGGGTCCGTGATCTCAGGATTATCCTCGTTGTTGCACAGAAGAACTATATCCTTGATGCATCGCTAGGTGACAGACCTATTGTAGGAGGAGATGTAGACGTTATGAACGTTTGACAAGCTCGGTATGATGACTACTTGATAGTTTAGTGCACCATGATTTACGGCTTAGAACCGAGATTTCAAAAACGTTTTGAACGCCACAGAGCATATAAGATGTTCCAAGAGTTGAAATTGGTATTTCAGACTCATGCCCATGTCGAGAGGTATGAGACCTCTGACAAGTACTTTGCCTACAAGATGGAGGAGAATGGCTCAGTTAGTGAGCATGTACTCAAAATGTCTGGGTAGTACAATCGCTTGAATCAAGTGGGAGTTAATATTCCAGATAAGATAGTGGTTGACATAGTTCTCTAGTCACTATCACCAAGTTACTAGAACTTCGTGATAAACTATAATATGCAAGGGATGACGAAAACGATTTCCGAGCTCTTCGCGATGCTGAAATTGGCGAAGGTAGAAATCAAGAAAAAGCATCAAGTGTTGATTGTTGACAAGACCACTAGTTTCAAGAAAAAGGGCAAATGAAAATAAAGGGAACTTCAAGAAGAATGACATGCAAGTCGCCACTCCTGTGAAGAATCCCAAACCTAGACCTAAGCCTGAAACTGAGTGCTTCTACTGCAAAGGGAATGGTCACTGGAAGCGGAACTACACCAAATACTTGGCGGATAAGAAGGATGGTAAGGTGAACAAAGTTATATTTGATATACATGTTATTAATGTTTATTTTACTACTGTCCATAGTAACCCCAGGGTATTTGATACCGGTTTAGTTTCTAAGATTAGTAACTCAAACATGAGTTACAAAATGAACAGAGACTAGTTAAGGACGAGGTGACGATGTGTGTTGGAAGTAATTCCAAGGTTGATAAGATCACCATCGCACACTCCCTCTACCTTCGGGATTAGTGTTGGACCTAAATAAATGTTATTTGGTGTTTGCGTTGAGCATGAATATGATTGGATCATGTTTATTGCAATACGGTTATTCATTTAAGTTAGAGAATAATTGTTGTTCTGTTTACATGAATAAAACCTTCTATGGTCATACACCCAATGTAAATTGTTTATTGAATCTTGATCATAGTGATACACATATTCATAATATTGATGCCAAAAGATGCAAAGTTGATAATGATAGTGCAACATATTTGTGGCACTGCCGTTTAGGTCATATTGGTGTAAAGTGCATGAAGAAACTCCATGCAGATGGGCTTTTGGAATCACTTGATTATGAATCATTTGATACTTGTGAACCATGCCTCATGGGAAAGATGACTAAAACTCCGTTCTCTAGAACAATGGAGCGAGCCAATGACTTACTGGAAATAATACATACCGATGTATGCGGTCCAATGAGTGTTGAGGCACGCGGTGGGTATCATTATTTTCTGACCTTCACAGATGATTTAAGTAGAGATGGGTATATCTACTTGATGAAACACAAGTCTGAAACATTTGACAAGTTTAGAGTGAAGTGGAGAATCATTGTAACAAGAAAATAAAGTTTCTACGATCTAATTGCGGAGGCAAATATTTGAGTTATGAGTTTGGCCTTCATTTAAAACAATCTGGAATAGTTTCACAACTCACGCCACCTAGAACACCACAGCATAATGGTGTGTCTGACGTCGTAACCGTACTTTGTTAGATATGGTGCGATCTGTGATGTCTCTTACCAATTTACCACTATCGTTTTGGGGTTATGCATTAGAGACAACTGCATTCACGTTAAATAGGGCACCGTCCAAATCCGTTGAGATTACACCATATGAACTATGGTTTGACAAGAAACCAAAACTGTCGTTTCTTAAAGTTTGGGGTTCCGATGCAAATGTGAAAAAGTTTCAAACTGATAAGCTCGAACCCAAATCGGAGAAGTGCGTCTTCATAGGATACCCAAAAGAAACTGTTGGGTACACCTTCTATCACAGATCCGAATGCAAGATCTTTGTTTCTAAGAATGGATACTTTCTAGAGAAGGAGTGTCTCTCGAAAGAAGTGAGTGGGAGGAAAGTAGAACTTGATGAGGTAATTGTACCTTCTCTCGAATTGGAAAGTAGCTCATCACAGAAAACCGTTCCTGTGATGCCTACACCAACTAGATAGGAAGCTAATGATAATGATCATGAAACTTCGGATCAAGCTACTACTGAACCTCGTAGGTTAACCAGAGAACGTTCCGCACCGGAGTGGTACGGTAAACCCTGTTCTGGAAGTCATGTTACTAGACCATGACGAACCTACGAACTATGAAGAAGCGATGATGAGCTCAAATTCCAATAAATGGCTTGAGGCCATGAAATCTGAGATAGGATCCATGTATGAGAACAAAGTGTGGACTTTGGTGGACTTGCCCGATGATCGGCAAGCCATTGAGTATAAATGGATCTTCAAGAGGAAGGCAGACGCTGATGGTAGTGTTACTATCTACAAAGATCGCTTGTCGCAAAAGGTTTTTCGACAAGTTCAAGGTGTTGACTAAGATGAGATTTTCTCACTCATAGCGATGCTTAAGTCTGTCCGAATCATGTTAGCAATTGCCACATTTTATGAAATTTGGCAAATGGATGTCAAAAACTGCATTCCTTAATGGATTTCTTAAAGAAGAGTTGTATATGATGCAACCAAAAAGTTTTGTCGATCCTAAAGGTGCTAAAAAAGTGTGCAAGCTCCAGCGATCCATCTATGGACTGGTGCAAGCATCTTGGAGTTGGAATATACACTTTGACGAGGTGATCAAAGCATATGGTTTTATACAGACTTTCCTAGAAGACTGTATTCACAAGAAAGTGAGTGGGAGCTCTGTAGCGTTTCTAATATTACACGTGGATGGCATATTATTGATTGGAAATGATATAGAATTTCTCGATAGCATAAAAGGATACTTGAATGAGAATTTTTCAATGAAAGACCTCGGTAAAGCTACTTATATATTGGGCATCAAGATCTATAGGGATAGATCGAGACGCTTAATAGGACTTTCAAAAAAGCACTGTAACACCCCAGATGTAAAACTTCCATATTTGGAGATGTATCCAACCTTGTCTTGTTCAATACCAAGTGGTTTCATCTATTGGGTTTCCTTTTTGTGTTTTGTTTTGTTCCTCATTGCTTTGCCTTGTCTTTGTTTGTCATTTTTCTTTTGCCTTTCATTGTTGCATCATGGCCTCCTCATATGTTGCATTGTTCTTGGTACCATTTTACTTGTCATCATCTTCATGTGCATCTTCATGTGTAGCACATTGCATCATGGCATGTTCCATGTGGATCCAAGCATCATATTGCCCCCTCATCTCCCCACCTCTTCCTTCCCTTATTTTTGGCAAGCAATATTTTAGCCTCCATAAATGTTTATCTTCTCCCTATAAATCTTGCACCATGTCCTGAACCTCTCTGCCAAGTTTCACCTCTTTTGGGACTGTTTTGGCTAGGTTTTAAAATGGTTCAAGTTTGAATTAAATTCAAACTTGAATTATTTTAATTCCTTTAAAAATCTCCAAACCAATTTTATTAAATAGTACACATTTTCAGTATCATGGGGGTATTTTTATATTCCTCATACACCTCTCCTTCCACCCTGGGCTTTTCGCTTTATTTTTTGCTTGAAGAAAATTAAAGAAAAAGAAGCCAGTAGGAGCAGACTAGAGAGCAACCCAACATTAGCAGATTTCCCATAGCCACCTGGGCCTCCTCCCTCCTGGACCGGCCCACCAGTAGCGTTAGCAGAGCCCAAGCAGCCCTGTTCATCTCCTTCCTCTCGTACGGCAGGGCATCCACCGACGCCACGTCGTCCAACCCCTGATTTGACGGTCGGAGCTGCTCTGGTTCACCCTATAAGACCCTGCCCCGGCCCTAGGGTTTCCTCCTCGCCCTGTTTCCACCTCCTCCTCCACTTTCCGCCGCCGGGACACCACGGCCTTCTCCGCCTCCACGACCGAGAGGAGCTCAGGCACTTCTCCGGCGTGAGCAGCGGCGTCGCCGAGTACGCCTACTTCCGTGAAGAGCACCACATCCATCTCTGCCAACCAAACCCGCAACGCAAGGCCAAGCCCTCTCCTTCCACGACGTCCTCTTCATCATCTTCTTCCTTGGTCTCTCTGCGACCGATAGCCAGCGCCTCTCGTCGTCGTTCCCGTTGCTGCCCCGACCAGACACCGCCGACGCCTACAGACCCACGGTGATGATTCACGCCTCCTCGCTCTCTAGTACCAAGGAATTTCGTTGTAGTAGTCACCGATCCGAGGAGCTCCATGTTCGTCCGCCATGAACATCCATGGTAGCAAGCTCAAGCTTCTGCTTTGGGTCCCTGTGCAGCCTCCTGTTCTCACGCAGGGCACACACAGCACACCCGCACACAACGCCGCATGCCCTCTTCTCTCCCCAGGGTCTGGCTAGCTCCGGCCGGCGTAGTAGGTCACCGATACCGGTACGCCATGGCAGACTGTGGAAAGATGATTTGCAATACTATGTTGATTGGGGTGCTGGTGCACGTATATATAATACAAGGGAAGGCCTCTACCTCAACTATACAAGACTAGGAGGTGGGCCACAACTCCAATATATGTGTAGTACAAAATATATACTCAACACCCCCCCGCAGTCGAAGCGTCGCCAGAGACATAAAGACTGGACCGAAACTCCTTGAAGACGAGAGTAGGCAATCCCTTAGTCATCACATCAGCAAACGGTTGCGTCGTCGGCACGTGGAGAACCCGAACACGACCAAGGGCAACCTGCTCGCGCACGAAGTGAATATCGAGCTCATTATGCTTCGTCCGTCGATGGTGCACCGGGTTGGCAGAGAGGTAGACCGCGCTGATGTTATCGCAGTAGACAAGAGTGGCCTTGTGAACATCACAAAGCAACTTCTGGAGCAGCTGACGCATCCAAGAGCACTCGGCCACGACATTAGACACGACGCGATACTCTGCCTCGACGCTAGAGTGGGAGACCGTGGGCTGCCGCTTTGATGACCAAGAGATCAACGAGGGCCCAAGGTAGACGCAGTAGCCTGACGTAGAGCGTCGCGTGTCGGGGCAGCCAGCCCAGTCGGTATCCGAGTAGGCCACAAGGTCGGTGGAGGCGGAGGCCTTCAGGGTGAGTCCCAAAGACATGGTGCTGCGTATGTAATGGAGAATATGCTTCACCAGAGTCCAGTGGGAGTCATGCGGGGCATGTGTATGGAGGCACACCTGCTGGACAGCGTACTGCAGGTCGGGGCGAGTCAGCGCCAGGTATTGTAAAGCACCAACAATAGAGCGATAAAACGCTCCATCAGACGCAAGAGACCCCTCGAGAGCAGAGACCTTCGCCTTTGTGTCGACGGGGGTGGGCGCCGGCTTGTAGTTAAGCATACCAGCACGCTCCAGGAGCTCGTGGGCGTACTTCTGCTGATGTAGAAAGAAGCCGTCAGTCCGTCGGACCACCACGATGCTGAGGAAGTAGTGCAGGAGCCCCAAGTCCTTGAGGGCGAACTCATCACGAAGACGAGCAGTCAGCCGCTGAAGGAGGTCGGGGGTGGACGCCGTGAGGATGATATCGTCGACGTAGAGCAGCAGAGATGCAGTGTCAACTCCCTGATGATACACGAAGAGTGAAGCATCGGAGCGAGTGGACCGAAATTCGAGAGACTGCAGGAAGGCTGCGATACGCTAGTACCAAGCCCGAGGCGCCTGCTTTAACCCGTAAAGAGAATGGGAGAGCAAGCACACGAAGTCAGGGTGCTCGGTGTCGACGAAACCAGTGGGCTGCTCACAGAACACCTGCTCGGCGAGATGGCCGTGCAAGAAGGCGTTGGAGACATCCAACTGGTGCATAGGCCAGGCGCGCGAGACTGCCAGCTGAAGCACGACGCGAATCGTGACCGGTTTCACAACCGGGGCGAAGGTGTAGGTGAAGTCCATGCCCTTGCGCTGCCGAAAACCACGAACCACCCACCGAGCCTTGTAGTGCTCGAGAGAACCGTCCGGGCGAGCCTTGTGGCAAAACACCCACTTTCCAGAGATGATGTTGGCACGAGAGGGTCGCGGAACAAGATGCCACGTGCTGTTGCGCTGTAAGGCATCGAACTTCTCCTGCATCGCAGCTAGCTAGTGGGGATCCTAAAGGGTAGCACGAGCGGAGGTGGGGACGGGTGATGGCATCGACGTCGAGGCGGCGCACAGATACTCGTCGGCGGAGTAGCGCATGCTGGGCCGAAGCACTCCTGCTCGGGCACGGGTAGTCACGCCAAGTGATGGGGCAGCAGGGTCGGCGAGGGCCGCGGCGGTGGGGGCACCCGGTGTGGCGGCGGCAGTGGGGCCCGCGGCGGCGGCAAAAGAGGCGACGGGCAAGGTTGACGTCGAGCCCGTCGCAGGGGTGGCGGGCGGGGTGCCGGGCTCAACCTCGTATGAGGGGGACGGGGACCCAGGGGCCCGCTCGGACTCAACCTCGGGGGAGGGAGTCACGAAGCCAGGTGGTGGTGGTAGAGGGCGCCGTGCGGGGGGGGGGGGGGCGGGGGCTGTCGCCGCGCATCGCTCCATGAAGGGGGCGTGGGGGGCGGCGCCGAAGGGGTCGAAGCCGGAGGAACCTGGGAAAAAGGGAACACCATCTCGACAAAGTACACATGCCTCGATGTGTACACACGAGGAGTGACAGGATCATATCACCGGTAACCTTTGGTGTTAGGAGGGTAGCCAAGGAAGACGCAGGGGACGGATCGTGGTGCGTGCTTGTGTGGCGTGGTGGACGCGGTGCTAGGATAACAGAGACACCCGAAGATGTGGAGACCATCATAGGACGGTGGTGTGACGAAGAGAAGGTGGTGAGGGTTGTAGTTCCACCGAGGGCGACACTGACGAATGTTAACTAAGAGAGTGGCGGTAGCGAGGGCATTGGGCCAAAACCGAGCGGGCATGTTAGAGTGAAAGAGTAACGTGCGAACGCAGTCATTAAGAGTGCGGAGAATGCGCTCGGCGCGACCGTTCTGCTAGGAAGTGTAGGGGCAAGTCAGACGGAAGGTGGTGCTGTGAGAGGCGAGAAGTGTGCGAAGAGCGACGTTGTCAAACTCTTTTCCGTTATCAGTTTGGAGTGCGAGTATAAGGCGAACAAACTGGGTGGTGACATAGGAGTAAAAGGAGGTGAGTGTGGCCAAAGCATCGGATTTACGACAGAGGGGAAAAGTCCACACATAATGAGAGTAATCATCTAAAATCACCAAGTAGTAAAGATAGCCCGTGTTACTCGCAACGGGAGGTGTCCAAACATCAGTATGAAGTAATTGAAATGGAAAAGTGGAAACTGAAGAAGACGCACTAAAGGGAAGACGAACATGCTTGCCTAAGCGACAAGCCTCACAAGAGTGCTTTGTAACACCCTCGATGCGGCTATATCTCCCACGTGTCGAAGCACGACTTAGAGGCATAACCGCATTGAAAGCAATGTCGCAAGTGAGGTAATCTTCACACAACCCATGTAATACATAAGGGACAAAGATACATAGTTGGCTTACAATCGCCACTTCACACAATTACATGAGTAAAGCATTACATCATCCAAATACAATCAAGGCCCGACTACGGAGCCAAAAATAAAAGAAGACTGCCCCAAATGCTACACAGATCCCCGATCGTCCCGACTGGGCTCCACTACTGATCAACTGAAATGAAACAACACAAAGGACAAGATCTTCATCGAGCTCCTCCTGAGCTTGGTTGCATCACCTGCATGGTTCAACGGCACCTGCAAGCTGGTTTTGGAAGTATCTGTGAGTCACGGGGACTCAGCAATCTCACACCCTCGCGATCAAGACTATTTAAGCTTATAGGAAAGGCAAATGTATGAGGTGGAGCTGCAACAAGCGACTAGCATATATGGCGGCTAACATACGCAAATGAGAGCGAGAAGAGAAGGCAAAAGCACGGTCAAACAACTATGATCAAGAAGTGATCCTAGAACAACCTACGCCAAACATAACTCCAAACACCGTGTTCACTTCCCGGACCCCGCCGAGAAGAGACCATCACGGTAACACACGCGGTTGATGTATTTTAATTAAGATCAACTTCAGGTTTTCTACAACCGGACATTAACAAATTCCCATCTGCCCATAACCGTGGGCACGGCTTTCGAAAGTTCAAATCCTTACAGGGGTGTCCCAACTTAGCCCATCACAAGCTCTCACGGTCAACGAAGGATATTCCTTCTAGCGGGAAGACCCGATCAGACTCGAAATCCCGGTTACAAGACATTTCGACAATGGTAAAACAAGACCAGCAAAGCCACCCGAATGTGCCGACAAATCCCGATAGGAGCTGCACATATCTCGTTCTCAGGGCACACCGGATTGTCCAAACTTCCGGTAGGCCAGCCCAGAGTTGCCCCTGGTGGCCACCGGCGGCTCACAAGTTGGACCAACACTCAGAGGAGCACTGGCCCGGGGGTTTAAATAAAGATGACCCTTGGGTAGGCCTACCCAAGGGAAAGAAAAGGCTAGGTGGCAAATGGTAAAACCAATGTTGGTCCTTGCCGGAGGAGTTTTATTCAAGGCGAACTGTTAAGGGGTTCCCATTATAACCCAACCGCGTAAGGAACGCAAAATCCGGGAACATAACACCGATATGACGAAAACTAGGGCGGCAAGAGTGGAACAAAACACCATGCATAAGGTCGAGCCTTCCACCCTTTACCAAGTGTATAGATGCGTTAATTAAATAAGAGATATTGTGATATCCCAACAAGTAAACATGTTTCAACAAGGAACAACATCTCCATGTTCCAACAAGGAACAAACTTCAATCTTCACCTGTAACTAACAACGCTATAAGAGGGGCTAAGCAAAGCGGTAACATAGCCAAACAACGGTTTGGTAGGACAAGGTGGGTTAGAGGCTTGGCTTAACAATATGGGAGGCATGATAAGCAAGTGGTAGGTATCGCAGCATAGGCATAGCAAAAGAGCGAGCAACTAGCAAGCAAAGATAGAAGTGATTTCAAGGGTATGGTCATCTTGCCTGAAATCCCGCAAGGAAGAAGAACGAGTCCATGAAGAAGACAAACGGATGTAGACGAAGGGGTCCTCACAAAAACAACGTTATCAGAACCAACCGAAGAAGCAACACCGGAAAGAAGCACACAACATAGTAAACAAACCACACACGAACATGGTATGATATGCGGGATGCGGTATGTGAAGCATATGCAAGATTTGACAAGGAATGATTGAACCTGGCCTCAACTTGGAAAACCAAGAGTACCACTGGAAAGGTGAGGTGATTTCGGTTGAAATCGATATAAAGATCACCGGAATGGGATGCACGGTTTGGAAATGGCAAGCAAAACAAATATGGCACCGGTCTGCGATAAACAGCAAGTAGCCATCTAAATGCATCAAGTTAAATATGCTACAACACTCAAACATGGCAACAAAATACATGGAAGGGATCCACTCATGAAGCTTGTCAAAAGATGAACACTTAGCTACGGCTAATTCATCCATTAACAGGTTCAAACAAGCATGGCAAAGGTGCAAATGACAACAGGTTTCAGACTTAGTGAAATTAACAATATGTCAGGAATTTATCATCAGGAAGCATACTTTGGAGCATGAAAACTATATGCTACAGGAACTTAACATGGAAAATAAAGGCATGGCATGAAGATACTCAAAGCACTTAACTAAAATCCCTTAGTGACCTTGAGCCAAAAGGGATCAGAAAATACAATTGCAAGCATTTGAACATGGCAAAAACATAAACAAATTCAGACTTAGTGAAAAACTGGAGCATGCAAATCAGTTAACGAGTAGGCATGTTTACGAGCTCGATGCACTCACTACAGAGCATGGCATGACAAACTAAGCATACACCCATCAAGAATACATGGCATAGAAGCTAGACATGGCAAGAACAACATCATAGCATGCACGATAGCAACATCCTCGGCAAAATCGCTAAACATGTCAACAATCTGCCAGGATTCACTTAATAGCAAAAGTAGAGCTCGATTGACTCAAGCTAGGGTGCTCCATAAATGCAAACAAAGACATGGATGGATAGAGCACCACAATATTAACAAAACATCCTTACTGATCATCCTCAAAAGAGGCACGGATCACTAGGAAACAACATGAACATATGGCATAACAACAAAATCAGGACAAGGACTTAGTGAAAATTCTAAGTCCCTGAAATCAGCATTACCGATTACGCTACTTTGCAAGCTTGTGCTAGACACCGCAAATATCACAAAAATACATGGCAAGCACATCTGTAAAGATGGCATGGCATATAACAAAACACATGTAGAGCTCAGGGTCATAGCATGCACACATTAAACATGGCAAAAATGACAAAAGGCTATTTGCTGAAATAGATCTGACAAAAACATCACATAGCCCTCTTCCAACAGCATTTCGAACATCAAGATGAGCTCAAATGAAAATGATGCAATGAGATGAAATGATGTACTCGTCGAGACAAACATTTTGATATGCTAAACGCATGAATCAGAGCAACGGGTGATGAGTTATGGCATGATGAATAGAGGCATATGAATCAGGGAATCTCAGGACTTAGTGAAATATTACCTCCGCGAAAAATCAACGCGGGGACGAGGCACATCGAGATGAGGAGATCCGGATTGAGGGGGGCGCGTTTGGTTCCCGGGGTTGGTGGATCTCATCCACCTTCCCCGGATCCGGCGAGGGAAGAGGACTCCGGTGAGAAGGGCATGTCTCCGGCGATGGCCGGCGACGAGGGCGCGGGCGGCGGGCCTCCGGCGAGGGTTGACGGCGGCGGCACGCTCTGGGAGGCGGCGCGAGGCGACCGGCGGAGAGGCGGCGCCGGATGCGGGCGGCGGCGCGAAGGCATGGCGGCGACTGGCGGCGGGCGTGGGGAGCTGCGCGCCGGCGCTCGCCAGAGCAGCGGCGAAGGTGCGTCGGCGGCGAGAAAGCGACGAGGCAGCGCGGGAGAGCGCGCGCGCGGCCGGAGAGGTGCCGACGCGGGCCGGGAGGCGCGGCGACTCGGGCCGGAGAGTGCCCTGCTCGGGCCCCGGCGGGCCAGCGGGGTTGGCGGCGAAGTGGGGCGCCGGCTCGAGGACACGTGGCGCCCTCGGGTTGGCTGGCGCGTCGGCGGGGACGACGTGGCGCGACGGGATTTGCTGGAGTGAGGTGGCGGTGGCGAGCGGACATGTCCGGCGCGGGAAGAAAAGTCTGGCGGCGCGGAGAGAGTTAGATCTAGGGTTAGGGGGGGTGTTTTGATCCGGAAATTTCGATGGAGGGACCTTTTTATAGGTAGGAGGAGCTAGGAAGCTCCAAATGAGGTGCGGTTTTCGGCCACGCGATCGTGATCGAACGACTGAGATGATGGAGGGATTTTTGGTGGGTTTTGGGCCACTTTGGAAAGCTGTTGGGCTGCAACACATATGCGGCCTTTTCGGTCCCTCGGTTAACCGTTGGAGTATCAAACGAAGTCCAAATGGCACGAAACTTGACAGGCGGTCTACCGGTCGTAAACCAAGGCCGCATGACAAGTCTCGATCCAATCCGAAAACGTTTAACACCTCCACACGAAAAGAGATAGAAAGGAACACCGGAGGAGATAGGAGCGCCGGAATGCAAAACGGACAATGGGGAAAATGCTCGGATGCATGAGACGAACACGTATGCAAATGCAAAGCACATGATGATATGATATGCAATGCATGACACACAAGCTCATGACAAGGCAACAACAACGAATAACTGGAGGACACCTGGCACATCGGTCTCGGGGCGTTACAACACTCCACCACTACGAGAGGATCTCGACCCGAGATCTAGAATGGCACTGGAGGGAAAAACGAAGGAGAGAGAGAAGAGGTAAAACTAAGTTGCTTCTTTGATGAATGAGTGAAACCAAAGAACCTTGAAAAGGTTGAGCAAAATGAAAGAAAGAAAGCAACGGAGAAGAACAAAGTTGAAAGCACTCCGTTAAGAAAGAGGAATAAGAAAGAACCGATTCGGGTAGCACTTCGGTTGAAAAGAGATGAAGACTTGATAAAATGAAAGATCTTGAGCAAAACGACACAACACTCCGGTTAAATGGATAAACCAAGAAAAGAACACGATCCTGACAAAACGAAAAGATGGGTTGAAGAGAGCAACAACACAGAGCCTCCGTAACAAGAGTAAGAATGGAATGGAATGAACGAAGGGAAAACAAGATCTTGAGGGAGCACGCTTACAACAAAATGCTAGAACGGAGTTGTTGGAAAACCAACGACGAAAAGAATAAGCTTGATATGGTCTTATGGAATACATCTCAAATTATGAGGTGACAACCTGCCACTCACGGGAAAAAGTTGGATTGATATGAACAAGAATACGAGGAACTATCTCACCAGGAGGATAAATGAAGAACTTGGATCATTGATAAACACCATGAGAGCGACAATCCTTAAAGGAAAGCTTTAGGTGAAATATAACCCAAGATAATTCCAATGAAGAAAGTGATGGATTTAAAATATCTCATCCTTGACAGCATGTGAATCATGAAACATGAACTCAAATAATCAAGAATGGCATAATACCACCTCCAATAATATGGTAGAAAGAATGCACTCCGGATTACAATATGAAGAAAGCTTGAGCTTCTTAGAAAAGAATCTCGATGAACACTTCTAGAAGGAATTAAATCCTTGATGTACCATCTTGTAGAGCCTTCATGAGAACTCCGGTAATAAAAGAAATGATCAATCGAAATGGAGGATGAAAAGAATAAGGTTGAAGCCTTGCAATGATTTAAATGAATCTCCGTGGAGATGTAATTGAAAAAGGTTGGAACTCCGGGAAAAAGAGAAGATGAAACAATTGAAATCAGGAATTTGATGAGCCTCCGGAATAGGGAATTAATCACTTGGGTGAATCAAGAATAAGAATTATGTTATGCTCATCCTTCACCAATTAAATTGATGACTATCCATGGCTTTGGCATACTACTTATTCTCGTAGCAATGATTAATAGAGATATAGCGCCAACTTGGGAAGTTCTTCTATGAACCACCGGTAGGATTGACAACAAATAAATTGATAAGGAAGAGAAATCTGGAAGAACCACCGTAAGAAATGAAAATGAACGAAGAAAAAGATAAAGGAACACCGGGAAGAATTATGAAATGAACGAAGATACTTGAGAGAATTTAGATACAACTGAAACGAAGAGATCATGTGCCGATTAAAGAATATTGAATGATGTACCGGTGAGATTTGGGGAACGAGAGCTAAAAGCTGAGAATGAACAAGTCTTCTGAAATGATGGGCTCCAGATAATCGAACTGAAAATACCCTTGAATATCTCCTGATGGGTGAAAAGAATTCTCACAAACAAAACAAATTATGAGAGGATGATAACAGGCTAGAATCACGAATCTTGAAGAGAATGGAGCAAGATTGAGAGAAAAATCTTCTTTGGTCTTCAAAATCTGAGAATGACGATGAGAAACACCAACAATAATTGTAGAGGCACTCCAGAATGAAGAATAGAAAGGTTGATCCAACGATGAAAATAATTTGAAAGATCTTGGAGAAAGACATTTGACTAATGATATATCATTCTTACATCAAACTTCGAAAAGAAATTTGAGGATAGCTCCGGAAAAATAAGAAGAGTCAGGTAAGATCCTGGGAAAAGACCTGTGGGTTAGGGCCCACTCAAAAGAAACACCATTGAAAAGATTACTTGAAAAGGAGATAGCACCGGTTGAAATAAACGGCTTGAATGAGATAACACCTCGAAATAGGTAGAACGGATTAGGAATGAAAACACGAATCTTCTGGGATATCTTCAACACTCCGGAACAATTGAATAGCGAGAAATGAATGAATATGAGGTGCACCGACATGTGAAAACATATGAAACGAGGAAAAGGGATATGAACAACACCAAAAGTTTGGATTCGACCCACCGGAGAAGAAAAGAACGAAGAATAAAACACTTGAAGCTCCGTTAGAATCTTCCTGAGAATCACCAGATAAGAACATTGAAAGAAAAGAATGAAGAGACTTCACACGAATAAAATGGATACTTGATTAAGACATCAGATTCCTTGAAGAAAAAGGGTGGGGGGGGGGGGAAAACAAAGGCAACTTGGGGACGGATGAAACAAACACCGTTGAGAAGAACTGATAATTGATCTTGTGAATGTTGATAAGACTGGATCCATTTGAAGAGGAGCACACCGGTTGAAAAGAAATTGAAAAGACAAACTCGATGATCGAGAAGGATAAGTATTCACATAGAAATATGAGAACACCACTTAGAAAAGGTATGGAATCAACACTTGACTTCGAAGCAACTCGAATACCACAACTCAAAACAAAACAAAGGATTGGCTTGCAGAATAGGCCAGAACAAACATATGATAGAGATTTCGTCCGAAGTTTTCGTGGTGGGGCCTACACGGGCTCGATCGTACAGCACCATCATCTACAAGGCAGTACACATGACATACGAAGCGTCCCCGAGTCGGCATAGCCAAGGACTCTTTAAGACACAACGAGAACACTGTAGAACCAACCGTGAATAGGCGGACCACTAGACGTCGAACCCCAATTTCATATCATATATCTGTCGGAAAGATATCCTAAGAGCTACTTGAATTCCCACTTATAAACTCCCGGAATTTTCCGGTTATGCAATCAGGTGTTGGGGATACAGGGGAAGCATAATATCTCACCCAAAACTAGCAAATCCTACATCCAGCTGTATCCATCCTTCAACACATAACCAAGAAACCTTCGGAAATCGTTTACCTCAACCTTCGAAAAGCATCCGTTATATGAGTTATGGCAATACTCCCGAACTCCCGCCCCAGTACTGGGTGGCGTCGAGGTTATCTCACCAACAACTGCATAAAAGAGTTTTTCGATGTCGGCGAAACTAAACTCAGGTATTCCAGAACTGCAACGATAAAATTGTGACGACAACACCTCGGAGCTCAACTCCCCGGGACATTGCCACAACCCCTAAATGTCAGGAGGCACCAAGAACAATGTTCTCGTCACAAAACCATTGGAACGATTCCAAGATACCCGCGTGATCCTAAATTTTTTTAGTGAAATTTGAGAAGAGAAGAGTCAAAACTCTACGTCAGGATGCCTCACCAGAGCGGCGAAGGGACTGAGGAGTAAAAATAATTTCTAACTCTCCGATATATATAATCCTAAATGACTCAAAACATTTTTCTAGACTCAACAACGGCAGCGATTCGATCAAGCAGGGGGGCTCCTAAGGTCGGGGAAGGCTCTGATTACCAACTTGAAATGCCCTCGATGCGGCTATATCACCCACGTGTCGAAGCACGACTTAGAGGCATAACCGCATTGAAAGCAATGTCGCAAGTGAGGTAATCTTCACACAATCCATGTAATACATAAGGGACAAAGATACATAATTGGCTTACAATCGCCACTTCACACAATTACATGAGTAAAGCATTACATCATCCAAATACAATCAAGGCCCGACTACGGAGCCAAAAATAAAAGAAGACTACCCCAAATGCTACACAGATCCCCGATCGTCCCGACTGGGCTCCACTACTGATCAACTGAAACGAAACAACACAAAGGACAAGATCTTCATCGAGCTCCTCTTGAGCTTGGTTGCGTCACCTGCACGGTTCAACGGCACCTGCAAGCTGGTTTTGGAAGTATTTGTGAGTCACGGGGACTCAGTAATCTCACACCCTCGCGATCAAGACTATTTAAGCTTATAGGAAAGTCAAAGGTATGAGGTGGAGTTGCAGCAAGCGACTAGCATATATGAGAGCGAGAAGAGAAGGCAAAAGCATGGTCGAACAACTATGATCAAGAAGTGATCCTAGAACAACCTATGCCAAACATAACTCCAACACCGTGTTCACTTCCCGGACCCCGCCGAGAAGAGACCGTCACGGTAACACACGCGGTTGATGTATTTTAATTAAGATCAACTTCAGGTTTTCTACAACCGGACATTAACAAATTCCCATCTACCCATAATCGCGGGCACGGCTTTCGAAAGTTCAAATCCTTGCAGGGGTGTCCCAACTTAGCCCATCACAAGCTCTCACGGTCAACGAAGGATATTCCTTCTAGCGGGAAGACCCGATCAGACTCGGAATCCCGGTTACAAGACATTTCGATAATGGTAAAACAAGACCAGGAAAGCCACCCGAATGTGCCGACAAATCCCGATAGGAGCTGCACATATCTCGTTCTCAGGGCACACTGGATTGTCCAAACTTCCGGTAGGCCAGCCCAGAGTTACCCCTGGTGGCCACCGACGGCTGATAAGTTGGACCAACACTCAGAGGAGCACTGGCCCGGGGGTTTAAATAAAGATGACCCTTGGGCAGGCCTACCCAAGGGAAAGAAAAGGCTAGGTGGAAAATAGTAAAACCAATGTTGGGCCTTGCTGGAGGAGTTTTATTCAAGGCGAATTGTCAAGGGGTTCCCATTATAACCCAACCGCGCAAGGAACGCAAAATCCAGGAACATAACACCGATATGACGGAAACTAGGGCGGCAAGAGTGGAAAAAAACACCAGGCATAAGGCCGAGCCTTCCACCCTTTACCAAGTATATAGATGCATTAATTAAATAAGAGATATTGTTATATCCCAACAAGTAAACATGTTCCAACAAGGAACAACATCTCCATGTTCCAACAAGGAACAAACTTCAATCTTCACCTGCAACTAACAACGCTATAAGAGGGGCTGAGCAAAGCAGTAACATAGCCAAACAACGGTTTGCTAGGACAAGGTGGGTTAGAAGCTTGACTTAACAATATGGGAGGCATGATAAGCAAGTGGTAGGTATTGCAGCATAGGCATAGCAAAAGAGCGAGCAACTAGCAAGCAAAGATAGAAGTGATTTCGAGGGTATGGTCATCTTGCCTGAAATCCCGCAAGGAAGAAGAACGAGTCCATGAAGAAGAAAAACGGACGTAGATGAATGATTCCTCACAAACGCGACGTTATCGGAACCAACCCGAAGAAGCAACACCGGAAAGAAGCACACAACATAGTAAACAAACCACACACGAACATGGTATGATATGCGGGATGCGGGATGTGATGCATATGCAAGATTTGACAAGGAATGATTGAACCTGGCCTCAACTTGGAAAATTCCAACCAAGAGTGCCACTGGAAATGTGAGGTGATTTCGGTTGAAATCGATATAAAGATCACCGGAATCGGATGCACGGTTTGGAAATGGCAAGCAAAACAAATATGGCACCGGTCTGCGATAAACCGCAAGTAGCCATCTAAATGCATCAAGTTAAATATGCTACAACAATCAAACATGGCAACAAAATACATGGCAGGGATCCACTCATGAAGCTTGTCAAAAGATAAACACTGAGCTACAGCTAATTCATCCATTAATAGGTTCAAACCGATTGTATGCTGTAGTCCGAGCACTTTTGCGATAGTTCTAGACCGATTGTATGCCATGCTTGATTGATTGAGTGAAATGTTTGTGTTTTTCTCATGTGCATATGGGTAGTGCTTTCTCATTAGACCTCATTCTATTCGAATCTCTCCCCTCTAAACCCATCAGATGCCTTCGAGACGTGACCCCGGATTTGCTTTCCCACCGGAGCTCACTCAGTTAATCCAGCAACAGAATACCCTGATGCAGTTGTTAGTCCAGAACCAAGGCAACAACAACAACAACAACAATCCACCACCACCACCACCACCAGTTGACAACTTAGCCCGCTTTCTGAGGTTGCAGCCACCGGTGTTTTCTAGTAGCACCGAGCCCATAGTAGCAGATGATTGGCTCCGCAGGATTGGAAGGGAGTTCACCACTGCAGGATGTACCGATGCCGAGAAGGTGCGTTTTGCCGCACATCAGTTGGATGGACCAGCAGCCTCATGGTGGGAGAATTACATTGTCACCTACCCTATAGGCACGGTGACATGGGATTAGTTTCAGCAAGCTTTCTGTATAGCCCATGTCTCAACTGGAGCAATGAGTATGAAGAAGCGTGAGTTTCGCAACTTACGCCAGGGGAACCGTACTGTGGCTCAGTACGTGGATGAGTTTAGCAAGTTATCTCGCTATGCCCCTGATGATGTGGCCACAGATGCCGCAAAGCAGGAGAAGTTTATGGAAGGGCTGAATGATTAGATGAGCATGCAGTTGATGGTGGCAACATTCAACAACTACCAAGAGTTGGTAGATAAGGCTCTTATGATTGAAGGGAAGCAGCAGCAGATTGAGAGCCGTAAGAGGAAGTATGGACAAGGGAGGTATAACTGAGGAGCTCAGCAGAAGGCCCGCCTAATCCCGAACTCGGGAGGACTTGTTCATAACCATGGAGGCCACAACCATAATGGAGGAAGTAACCATAACCATACTGGCCCAAGGAATGGGAATGGGAATGGATCAAGAAACAATCAGAACCGCCCCAATCCAGCCACACCCACCAAGAGAGATCTAAGTCACATTACTTGCTATAAGTGCGGGAAGACTGGACACTATGCCACGGAGTGCCCTGAAGGGAAGAATGGAAACGGGAATGGGAGCGCTGGAAAGAATCCCAATCCATTCAACGAAGGACAAGTGAACCACGTTAACGTGGAGGAGGTTGAAGAGCATCCAAACACGGTTATAGGTAAGTTTTTGGTTAAGTCATTTACCGCTCTTGTTCTTTTTGATACTGGTGCATCACATTCATACATATCAAGGGAATTCGTGGATAAGTTTAAACTACCTACCCAAACCCTTAGGACCCCTCTATTAGTAAGTTCACCTGGAGCAGAGTATATGGCTAGTCGATGGTGCGACCAGATACCCTTAACCATTGGCAACCATGTTTTTCCGTCCGACCTAATTATTTTGGAGTCACAAGGATTGGATGTGATATTAGGAATGGACTGGATGTCAAAGTACGGAGGAAGTATTAACTATGTTAGTAGGTCAATTTGTCTCACCACCCTGGAGGGAAAAATGATCAAGTACGTATCTAGGCATGCGCCAAGGAGTAGTCAAGTGAATACCCTCACGGGAGTTGTTCAGGAGGAAGTGCCTGTAGTAAAGGATTACCCGGATGTTTTCCCAGAGGAGTTACTAGGCATGCCACCGGATCGAGATATCGAGTTTTTGATAGAGCTATTGCCAGGCACAGGGCCAATATCCAAGAGACCCTATCGGATGCCCGCGAATGATCTGGAGGAGATTGAGAAACATATCAAGGAGTTATTAGAGAAAGGTTACATTCGACGGAGTTCATCACCATGGGGAGCCCCGGTGCTTTTGGTTGAGAAGAAGGATAAGTCCCTAAGAATGGTTGTTGATTATCGGGCCTTGAATGAAGTGACGATTAAGAACAAGTACCCATTGCCGATGATCAATGATCTGTTTGACTAGCTGCAAGGAGCTAAGGTGTTTTCGAAGATCGATCTGCGATCGGGATACCATCAGTTGAAGATACGAGAGAAGGATATACCAAAGACAGCATTCACCACACGGTACGGGTTATACGAATACATGGTCATGTCGTTTGGACTGACTAACGCCCCTGCCTATTTCATGAGCATGATGACCAAGGTGTTCATGGAATATTTGGATAAGTTTGTTGTGGTGTTCATTGATGATATAATGGTATATTCGAAGAACGAGGAGGAGCACGAAGAGCATTTGCAATTGGTTCTCAAGAAACTTAGGGAACATCAGTTGTATGCAAAGTTCAGCAAATGCGAGTTTTTGTTGAAGGAAGTCGGATTCCTTGGACATGTTATATCAGGAGAAGGTATAGCAGTAGACCACACCAAGGTTCAATCAGTCACTGAATGGTTGGAACCCACTTTAGTTAGCAAGATCCGCAGTTTTCTTGGACTCGCAGGATACTATCATAGATTCATTGAGAATTTTTCCAAGATGGTGAAGCCAATGACGGAGTTATTGAAGAAGGATACCAAGTTTAAATGGATGGAAGATTGCGAGGCAAGTTTCCAGGAGCTGAAGAAACGTTTGACTACAGCCCCAGTGCTGACACTTCCAGATATACATAAGGATTTCCAAGTGTATTGCGACGCCTCTCGCCTAGGACTTGGAAGTGTGCTTATGCAGGACGGAAGAGTTGTTTCGTATGCCTCGCGACAACTGAAACAACATGATTTGAATTATGCCACGCATGATTTGGAGCTAGCAGCCGTAGTGCATGCGTTGAAGACATGGAGACATTATCTTATTGGAAACCATTGTGATGTGTACACGGATCATAAGAGTTTGAAGTACATCTTCACACAGAAGGAGCTGAACCTTAGGCAGAGAAGATGGTTGGAGCTTATAAAGGATTATGACATGAAGCTTCACTATCATCCAGGAAAGGCCAATGTTGTAGCAGACGCTTTGAGCCGGAAGAGTTATGCTAATACCCTAGAGAGCACGGGATGGCCGAAGGAGTTAGCAGAGGATCTCCGGGAACTTAGATTGGAGATTGTTCCTAGAGGTTTTGTTGCAACAATGGAGGTTCAGTCTACATTGTTGGGAAAGATCCGAGAAGCTCAGAAGGATGACAAAGAGATTGCCGAGATAAAAGAGAGAATGAGTGAAGGAAAGGCCAAAGGTTTTCGTGAGGATGAGCATGACACCTTATGGTTTGAGGACCGTGTTTATGTGCCCAATAACACAGAGATCAGGAAGTTAATACTTCAGGAGGCACATGACTCACCATACTCGATACACCCCGGAAACACCAAGATGTATTTGGATTTGAAGGAACGTTTCTGGTGGACAGGGATGAAGAAGGATATCGCCGAGTATGTAGCCGTATGTGATGTATGCCAGAGAGTGAAGGCAGAGCATCAAAAGCCAGCAGGATTGCTACAACCTATGCCAATACCCGAATGGAAGTGGGATAAACTTGGCATGTATTTTATCACTGGATTGCCCAGGACAAAATCAGGATATGATTCTATATGGGTAGTAGTTGACCGCTTGACCAAAGTGGCACACTTTATCCTAGTGAAAACAACTTATACCAGTGCAAAGTTGGCCAAGATATATATGACCAGGATCGTATGTCTGCATGGAGTTCCGAGGACCATCGTATCAGATAGAGGGACACAATTTACCTCAAAGTTTTGGCATCAGCTACACCAGACCTTGGGAATGAGATTGGAGTTCAGTACAACATTTCACCTGCAGACCAATGGACAGACCGAGAGAGTCAACCATTTTCTGGAGGATATGTTGAGAGCCTGTGCGCTGCACTATGGATCTAGCTGGGATGACAATTTGCCTTACGCAGAGTTCTCATACAACAATAGTTACCAAGTCAGTCTGAAGATGGCACCGTTCGAAGCCCTTTATGGACGAAGGTGCAGAACACCATTGATGTGGGATGAAGTTGGAGACCGACAGTTGTTTGGACCAGACTTGATCAAAGAGTATGAGGATAAGGTTAAACTGATTCGGGATAGACTGAAGATAGCTCAGTCCAGGCAGAAGAGTTATGCAGATTCGAAACGCAAGGAGGTAACCTATGAAATTGGAGATAGAGCATATCTGCGAGTATCACCTTTGCGAGGAGTGAAACGTTTTGGAGTCAAGCGAAATTTAGCCCCGAGATTTGTAGGATCGTATCGTGTTTTGGAATGGATGGGAGAAGTTGCCTACAAGTTGGAGTTACCTGAAGGACTGTCAGGAGTTCACGATGTGTTTCACATTTCCTAGTTGAAGAAGTGCCATGCTGAGATGGCCGAAATACCGCTAAGAGATACCGTACCCTTGGAGGCGATTCAGTTGGACAACGATTTGACTTATGAGGAGAAGCTAGTCAAGATTTTGGAGTTTGCTAGTCGATTCACCCGCAGCAAGGTTATCAAGTTTTGCAAAGTTCAGTAGAGCCACCATGCCGAGGACGAAGCCACATGGGAACGAGAGGATGATCTTCGCAAAGACCACCCACACCTATTTTCTAGCCAACCCGAATCTCGAGGGCGAGATTCATCTTAAGGGGGGTAGGTTTGTAACATCCCAAATTTTCAAATTTGAAATGTTATACATAGATCATTCTTCCATATCATATTTTATTGCATTTCATCTCGCGATCCTCGAAATCCTAAGCAACTCAAGGACCCTCGGAGAGAGTTGGGGATTTCCCCGGTTTTCAAATTTGATGTTATCAAATATTGAAACGAGGATTTTTGGTTTTAATTATTTTACTCTCCGAAAATATTTCATATTAAAGTATATGAGAGGAGATAATATGACTTCTCCAAAATAATTGAAATATTGGAGGGAAAATATTAAAATCAAAATTTTGTTTTTATTTGGATTTTGTTGCAATTTTGTTTGCATTAGAAAAAAATTGCACATTTTCAAAATTGCATTTTAGGGCCAAGAAAATGTTCATCTCATTCAAAATATTTTATTTAGACGGTGAAAATTTGTTTTGGCATTTTTAGATTTTTATTTTATTTTCTAGGATTTTTTAGTTTCGGTGGAATTATTTTTTTAAAAAAAGTTGCACAGTGGCTAACTGGGCCGAAGCCCAGCCGCCGGCCCGCCTTCCCCGCGACGCCGTCTCCCTCCAGGAGACCACCGCCGCCGCGCCACCTCGGACCAGGAGTCCCGCCAGGACTCCGCCTCCGCCGCCCTTGATCCCTCCCCAAACCACCCCTCCCCTCCCCTTTAAACACCCAGCCCCCCACACCACCACCACCACCCACCACCGCCGCCCGCAGCCCCGCCGCAGCCGCGCCTCGCCGCTGCCGTAGCCGCTGCGCCGCGTCGCCGCCGCCTGCCCGCGTTGCCCCGCCGCTCGCCGGAGCCGCCCGCTGCGCCGGACTTCGCCGTAGGTAGAACCGTTCATTTTTTTAAACCCAGTTCGGTTTTTTTAGAAAAACCCTAGTTCGTTTTTTTGGTTAGATCGGTTCGCCGGTTTTTCCCGGTTTTTATTTTTAGCGGACGTTCGTCCGTACGTTCGTTTTAACAAGCGGTTTTTGCCCGTTAGTTACAGACAACGAACACTCGTTCGTTAGCCTGTTCGTCAGTTTTCTTTTATCAGATTTTTCCGTGGTTATTTCTGATCGCGATTTCTGGTCCGATCTTCGTTCAAGTTTATCTTTTTGCTTGTTTGTCGGAATCAGGCGATTCAAGCGCCTAGATCTTCATCTCGAGACCCTCTTTCTGTTTAAACAACTTGAACAAGCTTTTACTACTGTAAAATTTGACCTAGGTCCAGATTAGTAAACGGATCTTGTTTCTTTCGCCGTTTGAGTTTCGTTGCTCTGTTTGATTCGATTCTTTTTGCTAATCGGAGTTCTTAAGTTGAACTTTCTGGTAGATCTTCTTATTTGAGTTTTACCCGTGTTTCTTCACTTGATTGCTTATGTATGCTATTGTTTGTTTGCGATAGAATTCCCGGAGTGCGAAGCGTGTTATTTGGAGTCCCTAGGTTTCGCGGATCGTCAACAAGGCAAGTAACACTTTGATCATATCCCTTTATCACCCAGTTTTTATGCATTAGTTCCAATCCTCTCAAAAATTGCATGGTTAGGATGTCATTAACATGTGGATGGGAAGTAGTTGATGAGGTAGAACCTATTGCCCGGTTATATTCAAACCTTGGGAGTTACTTATACGAATTGCTTATATTGCTATGCTATGCTCGTAGACGTGGTTTGGGTGAGTGAAATCCATGATAGATGTGAGATTGTTAAATAATGGTTTAACTTAAGGTGGCAACTTGAATACACATCTCGGTGGATTGAGGCACCTGGAGTACCCAGTGTTGCCTGTATTTTTGGAAATCCCGGGGTTCCGTGTGGTTTTTCCTATGGACCACCACCCAGGCTCAAAGGGAACTAGGATGATTCATGCTAGAAACTTCCGTGTGCAGCCACAAGCTATTATGGGCTCTAGCATAGTTGAGTAAGTTACGTGAAGCTCTTTAAGAGGTGGATCAGCAGGTAGTGGGTTGTAGGTTTGGTATGGTCTGCCCGGAGTAGAGAGTTAATGTTTCTGAAAGACTGTGTCTCGGACATCCGTTTCTCAAACATCATGTAGTGCGAGAAATTCAACAGAGGCGATCGAGTCTTGTGGGGAAAAGTGCGCAAACCTCTGCAGAGTGTACAATCTAATCATGGTTAGCCGTGTCCCCGGCTATGGACATCTTGAGTATCTAGTACTTGGAGTATCTTAAGTATCTCATCACTCTTTAAAATAATTGTTGGGTTGGTAATTACTTTAATTAGGATTGAGTTGGAGGAACCTTCTCAATGATGTTTCAACTACCATGATAGTTAAATTAAAATCTATTTCTTTGTTGTAGGGAAAAATTGGCTTTTCGCAAAACTGTAACCATAGAGCTTTCCACCAGCCAAATATGCATGTAGTGATAGCATTATTCTGTTCTTGCTCTACTGTGTTACTTTGCCAGCATATTCCATGTGCTGACCCGTTTCGGGATGCAACGTATTATGTTGCAGACTTTTCAGACGAGGAGTAAGGTTCGTTAGGTTGTTGCCATGCAGCTCAGCTATGCCGTTGGAGTTGATGGACTCACTTTATCTTCCAAGCCTTCCGCTGTTATCATATTAGATGGCCTTAAGCCATATTTATTGTAATAAGTTCTCTGTGGAGACATTCGATGTAATAACTGTGTGATTGCTACTCTGTTATAAATCCTCGAGTACTGTGTGTGTCAGCATTACCGATCCAGGGATGACACTGAAGCACAGAGACTTGACTGTTTGAGGTCGGGTCGCTACAGTTCGCTTATGGTGGGTTGCGAGAGTGACAGAAGCTTAAACCCGAGTAGGTGGGCTATGGCGTATGGGATAAAGAGGACTTGATACTTAATGCTATGGTTGGTTTCATGACCTTAATGATCTTTAGTAGTTGCGGATGCTTGCTAGAGTTCCAATCATAAGTGCATATGATCCAAGTAGAGAAAGTATGTTAGATCATGCCTCTCCCTCATATAGAATGCAAGAATGATTACCGGTACTTGTTATCGATTGCCTAGGGACAAATAACTTTCTTTTTGACACAAACCCTTTTACTAAACACCTAACTTTTATTATCTTGCAAAGTAATTCTCATTTTATTCTTGCAAAGTAGTTCTAGCATCACACATACAAAATAGTTTCATACTTGTTTCCGATAAAGAAAACGTCAAGTGTGCGTAGAGTTGTATCGGTGGTCGATAGAACTTGAGGGAATATTTGTTCTGCCTTTAGCTCCTCGTTGGGTTCAACACTCTTATTTATCTTAAAATGCTACAAACGATCCCCTATACTTGTGGGTTATCAAGACCTTTTTCTGGCGCATTGTCGGGGAGTTATAGCATGGGGTGAATATTCTCATCTGTGCTTGTTTGCTTTATCACTAAGTAGTTTTTATTTCCTGTTCTAAGTTGTTCTCTATCTTTAGTTATGGATATGGAACACGAAACACTAAAAAAGTTAGTTGTACCTACTACTCATGGAGATGGGGAACCTACTAAAACCCTCAATGCTTGTTATGTGATAGATATTATGCACTACTTTGACAATCCTGAGAAAACCCCATTCAATTATAACGGGAGTAACGTTGGATCAACGTGAATACTTTAGGGATTTCTACCTCTTGAGCACTGCATTGGTTTTCCCTTGAAGAGGAAAGGGTGATGCAGCAAAGTAGCGTAAGTATTTCCCTCAGTTTTTGAGATTCAAGGTATCAATCCAGTAGGAGGCCACACGCAAGTCCCTCGTACCTATACAAACAAATAAGAACCTCGCAACCAACGCGATAAAGGGGTTGTCAATCCCTTCACGGTCACTTACGAGAGTGAGATCTGATAGAGATAATAATGATAAGATAAATATTTTTGTTATTTTTATGATATAGATTGAAAGTAAAGATTGAAAAATAAATGGTAATAGAAATAACTTGTTGACGGGAGATTAATATAATGGAGAATAGACCCGAGGGCCATAGGTTTCACTAGTGGCTTCTCTCAAGATAGCATAAATATTACGGTGGGTGAATAAATTACTGTCGAGCAATTGATAGAAAAGCGAATAATCATGAGAATATCTAGGCATGATCATGTATATAGGCATCACGTCCGTGACAAGTAGACCGACTCCCGCTTGCATCTACTACTATTACTCCACACATTGACCGCTATCCATCATGCATCTAGAGTATTAAGTTCATAAGAACAAAGTAATGCATTAGGTAAGATGACATGATGTAGATAGATAAACTCAATCAATATGATATAAACCACATCTTTTTATCCTCGATGGCAACAATACAATACGTGTCGTTTCCCTTTCTGTCACTGGGATCGAGCACCGCAAGATTGAACCCAAAGCTAAGCACTTCTCCCATTGCAAGAAAGATCAATCTAGTAGGCCAAACCAAACTGATAATTCGTAGAGACTTGCAAAGATAACCAATCATACATAAAAGATTTCAGAGAAGAATCAAATATTGTTCATAGATAGACTTGATCATAAACCCATAATTCATCGGATCTCGACAAACACACCGCAAAAAGAGTTACATCGAATAGATCTCCAAGAAGATCGAGGAGAACTTTGTATTGAGATCCAAAGAGAGAGAAGAAGCCATCTAGCTAATAGCTATGGACCCGAAGGTCTGAAGTAAACTACTCACACATCATCGGAGGGGCCATGGAGTTGATGTAGAGGCCCTCCGTGATTGATGCCCCCTCCGGCGGAGCTCTGGAAAAGGCCCCAAGATGGGATCTCTTGGGTACATAAGGTTGCGGCAATGGAAATAGGGTTTCATGGTGCTCCTGGATGTTTTCAGGGTGTATGAGCATATATAGGAGGAAGAAGTAGGTCGGTTGAGCCACGAGGGGCCCACGAGGGGGAGGGCACGCCCCCTGCCTCATGGCCTCCTTGGTTGTTTCTTGACGTCCACTCCAAGTCATCTGGATCATGTTTGTTCCAAAAATCACGCTCCCGAAGGTTTCATTCCGTTTGGACTCCGTTTGATATTCCTTTTCTACGAAACACTGAAATAGGCAAAAAATAGCAATTTGCATTGGGCCTTGGGTTAATAGGTTAGTCCCAAAAATAATATAAAATTGTAAAATAAAGCCCATTAAACATCCAAAACAGAATATATAATAGCATGTAACAATAAAAAATTATAGATATGTTGGAGACGTATCAAGCATCCCCAAGCTTAATTCCTACTCGTCCTCGAGTAGGTAAATGATAAAAACAGAATTTTTGATGTGGAATGCTTTCTAGCATATCCTTCAATGTGATTTTCTTTATTGGCATGAATGTTCAAATCCAAAAGATTCAAGATAAAATTTTAATGTTGACATAAAAATAATAATACTTCAAGCATGCTAACCAAGCAATTATGTCTTATGAAAATAACATAGCCAAAGAAAGATTATCCCTACAAAATCATATAGTTCGGCCATGCTTCATTTTCGTCACACAAAATGCCCTCATCATGCACCACCCCGATGACAAGACAAGCAATTGTTTCATACTTAGCCTTTTCAAACTCTTTCAACTTTTACACAATATATGAGCGCGAGCCATAGACATAGCACTATGGGTGGAATAGAATATAATGATTGAGGTTGTGTGGGAAGACAAAAAGGATAAAGTCTCACATTGACGCGGCTAATCAATGGGCTATGGAGATGCCCACCGATTGATGTCAATGCAAGGAGTAAGGATTGCCATGCAACAGATGCACTAGAGCTATAAATATATGAAAGCTCATCAAAGAAAATAAGTGGGTGTGCATCCAACTTGCTTGCTCACGAAGACCTAGGGCATTTGAGGAAGCCCATCATTGGAATATACAAGCCAAGTTCTATAATGAAAAATTCCCACTAGTATATGAAAGTGACAAAATAAGAGACTCTCTATCATGAAGATCATGGTGCTACTTTGAAGCACAAGTGTGGAAAAAGGATAGTAACATTGTCCCTTCTCTCTTTTTCTCTCATTTTTTTATTTGGGCCTTCTTCTCTTTTTTATGGCCTCTTTTTTCTTTCGTCCGGAGTCTCATCCCGACTTGTGGGGGAATCATAGTCTCCATCATCATTTCCTCACATGGGACAATGCTCTAATTATGATCATCACACTTTGATTTACTTACAACTCAAGAATTACAACTCGATACTTAGAACAAAATATGACTCTATGTGAATGCCTTCGGCGGTGTACCGGGATATGCGATGAATGAAGAGTGACATGTATGAAAAATTAAGCATGGTGGCTTTGCCACAAATACGATGTCAACTACATGATCATACAAGGGAATATGAGAATGATGATGCGTGTCATAATAAACGGAATGGTGGAAAGTTGCATGGCAGTATATCTCGGAATGGCTATGGAAATGCCATAATAGGTAGGTATGGTGGCTGTTTTGAGGAAGATATAAGGAGGCTTATGTGTGATAGAGCGTATCATATCACGAGGTTTGGATGCACCGGCGAAGTTTGCACCAACTCTCAAGGTGAGAAAGGGCAATGCACGGTACCGAAGAGGCTGGCAATGATGGAAGGGTGAGAGTGCGTATAATCCATGGACTCAACATTAGTCATAAAGAACTCACATAATTATTGCAAAAATCTACAAGTCATAAAAACAAAGCACTACGCGCATGCTCCTAGGGGGATAGATTGGTAGGAAAAGACCATCGCTCGTCCCCGACCGCCATTCATAAGGAAAGCAATCAAAGAACACCTCATGCTTCAAATTTGTCACACAACATTTACCATACGTGCATGCTACGGGACTTGCAAACTTCAATACAAGTATTTCTCAATTTCACAATTACTCAACTGGCACACCTCTAATATTACCACCTTTATATCTCAAAACAACTATCAAGTATCCAACTTCTTTTAGTATTTAATGCACCTTAAGGTTTTTATCTTGGATGCCTATCATATTAGGACTAATTTTATAACCAAAGAAAATTACCATGCTGTTCTAAAGGACTCTTAAAATAATATAAGTGAAGCATGAGAGATCAATAATTTCTATAAAATAAAACCACCACCATGCTGTAAAAGATATAAGCGAAGCACTAGAGCAAAATTATCTAACTCAAAAGATATAAGTGAAGCACATAGAGTATTCTAATAAATTCCGATTCATGTGTGTCTCTCTCAAAAGGTGTGTACAGCAAGGATGATTATGGTAAACTAAAAAGAAAAGACTCAAATCATGCAAGAGGCTCCAAGCAAAACACATATCATGTGGTGAATAAAAATATAGCTCCAAGTAAAGTTACCGATGGACGAAGACGAAAGAGGGGATGCCTTCCGGGGCATCCCCAAGCTTAGGCTTTTGGTTGTACTTGGATTTTACCTTGGGGTTCCTTGGGCATCCCCAAGCTTAGGCTCTTTCCACTCCTTGTTCCATAATCCATCAAATCTTTACCCAAAACTTGAAAACTTCACAACACAAAACTTAAACAGAAAATCTCATGAGCTCCGTTAGCGAAAGAAAACAAAACACCACTTAAAGGTACTGTAATGAAATCATTATTTATTTATATTGGTGTTAAACCTACTGTATTCCAACTTCTCTATGGTTCATACACTCAAATACTAGCCATAGATTCATCAAAATAAGCAAACAACACATGAAAAACAGAATCTGTCAAAAACAGAACAGTCTGTAGTAATCTGTAGGTTTCGAATACTTCTGGAACCCCAAAAATTCTAAAATAGATTTCTGGACATAAGGAATTTATCTATTAATCATATGCAAAAATAATTAACTAAATATCACTCTCCAATAAAAAATGGCAGCAAATCTCGTGAGCGCTAAAGTTTCTGTTTTTTACAGCAAGATCGCAAAGACTTTCCCCAAGTCTTCCCAAAGGTTCTACTTGGCACAAATACTAATTAAAAGCATAAAACCACATCCAAACAGACGGTAGATGAATTATTTATTACTAAACAGAATCAAAAAGCAAGAAACAAAAATAAAATTGGGTTGCTTCCCAACAAGCGCTATCGTTTAACGCCCCTAGCTAGGCATAAAAGCAAGGATAGATCTAGGTATTATCATCTTTGGTATTCGGAAAGAAAAGAGAAAATTTCTTTTCTATAGCATTTATATTTCTATTTTGAGAGAGCATGTGGCCATTAAATGTGGAAGAAAGATTAAGCACGTTGCAGAAATTTGCATCTAAACTAGCCCTCATTTCCTTGATAATTTCATTTTGGTAAAAGCACAAAAGAGAGGTGGACTCCACCTTCTCACTCACGGGGTGCCCAAATATAGTTTTCATCTTTTCATAAGTATCTATGGGATCCCCCTCAAGAAAACCTACTTCAAAAATAGAATCTAGAACTTGTTTGAACGAAGAGGGCAAACCAATATAAAAGCTTTTCAGGTATATCTCAATTTGATATTGGGGCACATAGCTAGCTCGGATCCTTAATAGCCTATCCCAAGCATATTTCAAAGATTCATCAAGTAAATAACGAAAAATTCCGAGATCATCTTCATCAAAATTATTCAAACTCTCATTGATAACCCAGATAGGTATTTCCATAGCATCATTATTTATGAGCTTAGAGAGGACACATGGACTATCCAGAGTAAAACCCGGGAGATGACCCTTAGCCCTTCTTGAATCGGCCATGGCACAAGAAAAATAAATGGGAAAAGGCAAATAAAACGGCAAGGGTGAAGTGGGGGAGAGGAAAATGAGAGGCAAATGGCAAATAATGTAATGTGAGGGATAAGAGTTTGTGATGGGTACTTGATATGTCTTGACTTGTGCGTAGACTCCCCGGGAACGGCGCCAGAAATCCTTCTTGCTACCTCTTGAGCACAGCATTGGTTTTCCCCTGAAGAGGATAGGGTGATGCAGCAAAGTAGCATAAGTATTTCCCTCAGTTTTTGAGAACCAAGGTATCAATCCAGTAGGAGGCCACACGCAAGTCCCTCATACCTACACAAACAAATAAGAATCTCGCAACCAACGCGATAAAGGGGTTGTCAATCCCTTCACGGTCACTTACGGGAGTGAGATCTGATAGAGATAATAATGATAAGATAAATATTTTTGGTATTTTTATGATATAGATTGAAAGTAAAGATTGCAAAATAAACGGTAATAGAAATAACTTGTTGACGGGAGATTAATATAATGGAGAATACACCCGGGGGCTATAGGTTTCACTAGTGGCTTATCTCAAGATAGCATAAATATTACGGTGGGTGAATAAATTACCGTCGAGCAATTGATAGAAAAGAGAATAATTATGAGAATATCTAGGCATGATCATGTATATAGGCATCACGTCCGTGACAAGTAGACTGGCTCTTGCCTGCATCTACTACTATTACTCCACACATCAACTGCTATCCATCATGCATCTAGAGTATTAAGTTCATAAGAACAGAGTAACACATTAGGTAAGATGACATGATGTAGAGGGATAAACTCAAGCAATATGATATAAACCCCATCTTTTTATCCTCGATGGCAACAATACAATACGTGCCATTTTCCTTTCTGTCACTGGGATCGAGCACCGCAAGGTTGAACCCAAAGCTAAGCACTTCTCCCATTGCAAGAAAGATCAATCTAGTAGGCCAAACCAAACTGATAATTCGAAGAGACTTGCAAAGATAACCAATCATACATAAAAGATTTCAGAGAAGAATCAAATATTGTTCATAGATATACTTGATCATAAACCCACAATTCATCGGATCTCGACAAACACACCGCAAAAAGAGTTACATCGAATAGATCTCCAAGGAGATCGAGGAGAACTTTGTATTAAAATCCAAAGAGAGAGAAGAATCCATCTAGCTAATAGCTATGGACCCGAAGGTCTGAAGTGAACTACTCACACATCATCGGAAGGGGCCATGGAGTTGGTGTAGAGGCCCTCCGTGATCGATGCCCCTCCGGCGGAGCTCCGGAAAAGGCCCCAAGATGGGATCTCTTGGATACAGAAGGTTGCGGCAGTGGAAATAGGGTTTCGTGGTGCTCCTGGATGTTTTCGGGGTGTATGAACATATATAGGTGGAAGAAGTAGGTCGGTTGAGCCACGAGGGGCCCACGAGGGGGAGGGCGCGCCTAGGGGGGTAGGCGCGCCCCCTGCCTCGTGGCCTCCTTGGTTGTTTCTTGACGTCCACTCCAAGTCCTCTGGATCATGTTTGTTCCAAAAATCACGCTCCCGAAGGTTTCATTCTGTTTGGACTCCGTTTGATATTCCTTTTCTGTGAAACTCTGAAATAGGCAAACAACAATTTGCACTAGGCCTTGGGTTAATAGGTTAGTCCCAAAAATAATATAAAAGTGTAAAATAAAGCCAATTAAACATCCAAAACAGAATATATAATAGCATGGAACAATAAAAAATTATAGATACGTTGGAGACGTATCAGGGATTATCGCTTGACTCATAAAGGGAAATTGTTATGGGATCAAATCCATATATTGAAGTGGTATGCTTGGAATCTATGCTCTAGATATGATTATACTTGTTGCTCTAGGATGAATGCTCCACATCTTCCCTTTTCATGCAAATTTAATGATAATGAAACCTTAGCTTCTTATGCTAATGGTATATATGATTACTACGATGTGGAACAAATTGAAGAATTTATTGCTTTTAAGGGTGCTTATGAAATTGAATCTTTGTTTGAAAAGTTTGAAGATTTTTATGATTCAGTTTATAGTCTTGAAAATCTTGCTATCCTTAAATATTGCTATGATAATTATAAATACAATTACGATATTGATATTGAGAATAACTCCGCTGTCCAAGAAGAGACTAATATTTTGCAGAAGTCTATGGAAGAAGAAATTGATGAAACTGTGAGCTCATTGGATGAAAAAGATAACATGGAGAGAGAAGAAAAAATGGAGGAAGAGTGGATTAGCTGCCCTTGCCCACCTTCTAATGAGAGTAACTCTTCAACTCATACATTATTTAATGCCCCTTCATTCTTTTCGAAGGATGAATGCTATGATAATTGCCATGATCCCGTTGATTCATTTGAAATATCCCTTTTTGATGAACTTGATGCTTATTATGCTTGTGGCCAAGATGCCAATATGAATTATGCTTATGGAGATGAACTTGCTATAGTTCCTTATGTTAAGAATGACATTGTTGCTATTGCACCCACACATGATAGTCCTATTATCTTTTTGAATTCTCCCAACTACACTATATCGGAGAAGTTTGCACTTATTAAGGATTACATTGATGGGTTGCCTTTTACTATTGCACATGATGATTTTGATGAATATAATATGCATGTGCTTGCTGCTCCTACTTGTAATTATTATGAGTGAGGAACTATATCTCCACTTCTCTATGTTTCCAACATGATAAAATTGCAAGAAACTGCTTATGCTATGTATTGGCCTTTACTTGATGTGCTTGAATTGTTCTTGTATGATATGCCGATGCATAGGAAGAGAGTTAGACTTCGCCATTGCATGATTTCTGTTGCTTTTTTCTCACTACTAAATTACAAATCGTTGTTGATTCAAATTGGCTTTGATATACCTTGGGATCCGGGTGGATCCATTACTTGAGCACTTTATGCCTAGCTTAATGGCTTTAAAGAAAGTGCTGTCAGGGAGACAACCCGGAAGTTTTAGAGAGTAATTTATTACTGTTGAGTGCTTTTATAAAGTTTAAAAGCCAAAAAAATATAGAGGAGAACACAAAACTTTTTCAAAAAGGAGAATGAAAGTGAGAGAGACAAGCATTGTTGAAGTGGGGGAGCTCCTTGAACTTTGTTCATGCTCACAGAAACTTTGTGAATCTTAATTACAAAAACTTCTCAACAAAAATAATTATCCCCTTGTACAATTCCATTGTATTTAAAAAATAATGTGCCTAGGTTTGCCTTTAGGATGTTTAAATTGCTTGTTGGTTTGTGCGGTGCAAAACAGAAACTCTGGCTGTAGTGTGCGATTTTACGTTTTTTTACTGGAACGTCAAACGGTTCTGAAACCTTTTGTACTGTCTTTCTATGCAAAATGTTTATTTTTCCTAATTGTTTCAGAATTTTTAGAGTTACAGAAGTATGGTGGATATTCGATTCTTTAAAGACTGTCCTGTTTTCACAGATTGCTGTTATAGCTTCATTATTTGCGTATGTTGGAATTCTTGTTGAAGCCTCCTTGACTTGGGGCCATAGAATTGTGATAGCATACAGTGGGTAATGTTTGTTTATAATTATACAATAATGTTACAGCAATACATGATGGAATTTCATTGCCATATTCACTAACCCCGCCACTAAAAGTTTGGTTAAGTTTTGTGTGGATGAAGTGTTCGAAGATCGAGGAGGTCTCGATTTAAGGAGAAGGAGGAGAGGCAAGAGCTCAAGCTTGGGGATGCCCAAGGCACCCCAAGTAAATATTCAAGGAGACTCAAGCGTCTAAGCTTGGGGATGCCCCGGAAGGCATCCCATCCTTCTTCAACAAGTATCGGTATGTTTTCGGATTTGTTTCATTCATGTGATATGTGCAAATCTTGGAGCTTCTTTTGCATTTATTTTTCATTTTTCTTTTATGCACCATGCTGGTATGAGATAGTCCATGGTTGATTTATAGAATGCTCATTGCACTTCACTTATATCTCTTGAGTATGGCTTTATAGAATGCTCCATGTGCTTCACTTATATTATTTGAAGTTTGGATTGCCTATTTCTCTTCACATAGAAAACCGTTGTTTGAAGAATGCTCTTTTGCTTCACTTATATTTATTAGAGCATGGTATTTTTATAAATAATGAAACTCTCATGCTTCACTTATATCTATTTAGAGAGTCAACAGGAATTGGTCAATTGCATGGTTAGTCCTAAAATCTTACATAGAACTTATGGATCACCGAATATGATATGTTTGATTCCTTGCAATAGTTTTGCGATATAGAGATGGAATATGTGGGAGGTACTATTAAATGGTTGTGGTTAGTAAGAATATTGGTGTTAAGGTTTGTGATTCCTGAAGCATGCACATATAGTCTCTCGTTATGCTATGAAGTTGGAGCATGATTTATTATTGATTGTCTTCCTTATGAGTGGCAGTCGGGGACGAGCGATGGTCTTTTCCTACCAATCTATCCCCCTAGGGGCATGCGTAGTAGTACTTCTCTTCAAGGGCTAATAAAATTTTGCAATAAGTATATGAGTTCTTTATGACTAATGTGAGTCCATGGATTATACACACTCTTACCTTTCCGCAATTTTCTAGCCTCTACGGTACCGTGCATTGCCCTTTCTCACATCGAGACGTGGTGCAAACTTCGCAGGTGCATCCAAATCCCGTGATATGATACGCTCTATCACACATAAGCCTTATTATATCTTCCTCAAAACAGCCACCATACCTACCTATTATGGCTTTTCCATGACCATTCCGAGATATATTGCCATGCAACTTCCACCGCTTCCATTTGATGACTTGAGCATTCATTCTCATATTTCTTTGCATGATCATATAGCTGACATAGTAGTTGTGGCTCAGCCACTGTTCATCATTTTTCATACATGTTATGCTAGATCATTGCACATCCTGGTACATGCCAGAGGCATTCATATAGAGTCATACTTTGTCATAGGTATTGATACGTCTCCAACGTATCTATAATTTATGAAGTATTCATGCTATTATATTATCCATCTTAGATGTTTTATATGCATTTATATGCTATTTTATATGATTTTTGGGACTAACCTATTAACCTAGAGCCTAGTGCCAGTTTCTGTTTTCCCTTGTTTTTGAGTATTGCAGAAAAGGAATACCAAACGGAGTCCCATTGACGTGCCAATTTTTGATGATTTTTTATGGACCAAAAGAAGCCCCGGGAGTAAAAGAGTTGGGCCAGAAGAGTCCCGGGCTGTCCACGAGGGTGGGGGGCGCGCCCTACCCCCTGGGCGTGGGCCCCTATCTCGTGGACAATCCGGAGACCCCCTGACGTGAAACCGACGCCAAAAATTCATATAGATACAGAACCCCCCAGAAAATAACCTAGATCAGAAGTTCCGCTGCTGCAAGCCTCTGTAGCCATGAGAAATGAATCTACGCCCTCTCTGGCACCCTGTCGGAGGGGGCCATCATCACCGGAGGCTATGGAGGAGGATCCCGGAGGGGCCATCATCACCATGAAGGCCAAGGACTAGAGGGAGAACCTCTCCCCATCCAAGGGGGAGGTGCTACCTCTTGAGCACTGCGTTGGTTTTCCCCGAAGAGGAAGGGATGATGCAGCAAAGTAGCGTAAGTATTTCCCTCAGTTTTTGAGAACCAAGGTATCAATCCAGTAGGAGGCTACGCGCGAGTCCCTCGCACCTGCACAAAACAAATAAATCCTCGCAACCAACACAAATAGGGGTTGTCAATCCCTATAGGGCCACTTACGAGAGTGAGATCTGATAGATATGATAAGATAATATTTTTGGTATTTTTATGATAAAGATGCAAAGTAAAATAAAGGCAAAGTAAATAGCAAAGGAAATAACTAAGTAGTAGGAGATTAATATGATGAAGATAGAACCGGGGGCCATAGGTTTCACTAGTGGCTTCTCTCAAGAGCAAAAGTATTCTACGGTGGGTGAACAAATTACTATTGAGCAATTGACAGAATTGAGCATTGTTATGAGAATATCTAGGTATGATCACGTATATAGGCATCACGTCCGAGACAAGTAGACCGACTCCTGCCTACATCTACTACTATTACTCCACTCATCGACCGCTATCCAGCATGCATCTAGAGTATTAAGTTAAAAACAGAGTAACGCCTTAAGCAAGATGACATGGTGTAGAGGGATAGACTCATGCAATATGAAGAAAACCCCATCTTGTTATCCTCGATGGCAACAATACAATACGTGCCTTGCTGCCCTTACTGTCACCGGGAAAGGACACCGCAAGATTGAAGCCAAAGCTAAGCACTTCTCCCATTGCAAGAAAGATCAATCTAGTAGGCCAAACCAAACTGATAATTCAAAGAGACTTGCAAAGATAACCAATCATACATAAAAGAATTCAGAGAAGATTCAAATATTATTCATAGATAGACTTGATCATAAACCCACAATTCATCGGTCTCAACAAACACACCGCAAAAAGAAGATTACATCGAATAGATCTCCAAAAGAGAGGGGGAGAACATTGTATTGAGATCCAAAAAGAGAGAAGAAGCCATCTAGCCACTAACTATGGACCCGTAGGTCTGGGGTAAACTACTCACACTTCAACGGAGAGGCTATGGTGTTGATGTAGAAGCCCTCCGTGATCGATGCCCCCTCCGGCGGAGCTCTGGAACAGGCCCCAAGATGGGATCTCGTGGATACAGAAAGTTACGGCGGTGGAATTAGGGTTTTGGCTCCGTATCTGATCGTTTGGGGGTACGTAGGTATATATAGGAGGAAGGAGTATGTCGGTGGAGCAATAGGGGGCCCACGAGGGTGGAGGGCATGCCTGGTGGGGGTGGGCGTGCCTCCTACCTCGTGCCTTCCTGTTTTCTTTCTTGACGTAGGGTCCAAGTCTCCCGGATCATAATCTTCCTAAAAATCACGTTCCCGAAGGTTTCATTCCGTTTGGACTCCGTTCGATATTCCTTTTCTTCGAAACCCTAAAACAGGCAAAAACAACAATTCTGGGCTGGGCCTCCGGTTAATAGGTTAGTCCCAAAAATAATATAAAAGTGGATAGTAAAGCCCAATAATGTCCAAAACAGTAGATAATATAGCATGGAGCAATCAAAAGTTATAGATACGTTGGAGATGTATCAGGAGGCCATGGAGGATGAAGCACAAGGGGGGGGACCTCTCCTCCTCTCTCTTGGTGGCACCGGAGTGCCATCGGGAGGGGAATCATCGCCGCGGTGATCGTCTTCATCAACATCACCATCCTCATCTCGGTCTACCCACACCCCACTATATTCCCTACTTGAACATGGTGCTTTATGCCACATATTATGATCCAATGATGTGTTGCCATCCTATAATGTTTTGAGTAGATATCCTTGTCTTAGGGTTGATCGATGATCTAGATTGGTACGAGTTGTATGTTTTATTTTGGTGCTGTCCTATTGTGCCCTCCGTGTCGCGCAAGCGTGAGGATTCCCGCTGTAGGGTGTTGCAATATGTTCATGATTCTCTTATAGTGGGTTTCTTGTGTGATAGAAGCATAAACCCGAGTAAGGGGGTTGTTGCGTATGGGATAAAGGGGACTTGATGCTTTAATGTTATGGTTGGGTTTTACCTTAATGATCTTTAGTAGTTGCGGATGCTTGCTATAGTTCCAATTATAAGTGCATATGATCCAAGAAGAGAAAGTATGTTAGCTTATGCCTCTCCCTCATATGAAATTGCAATGACGACTACCGATCTTGTTAAAAATTGCATAAGACAATTCCGCACACTGACCCATCATTATTCCACACTCGCTATTTATAATATTTATTAATATATTCTAAATTTATGATAACAGCCCCTACTTTTATATTTTATCTCTTCGATACCATGCAAAGTTATCCTCTTCATACCCACAACGTAATTTTATTTCTCGTTTCTAGTTGGAAGCAAACGTTCGGTGTACGTAGAGTCGCATCAGTGGCAGATAGGACTTGAGAGAATATTGATCTTAACTTTAGCTCCTTGTGAGTTCGACACTCCATACTTATCACTTCCACCTTTGGGAATTGCTACGATGATTCCCTGCACTTGGGGTCTATCAGGTATCGAGTTGTAATTTTTATTTCTTTTGAGATATAAGTAAATAGAAGTGTGATGATCATCATTATTCATTTTTAGGGCAGTGCCCCAGTGAGAAAAGGACAATGGAAAAGAAAAAAAGAGAAGAAACAAAGAAAAGAAAAAAAGAAAGAAAGAAAAAAAGAAAAAGGAAAAGAATAAAAAAAGAGAGAAGGGGCATTGTTAGTATCATTTACCACACTTGTGCTTCAAAGTAGCACCATGTTTTTCATATGGAGAGTCTCATATGTTGTCACTTTCATATACTAGTGGGAAATTTTCATTATAGGATTAGATGCACACCCACTTAGTTTTCATATTGAGCTTTCATGCACTTATACCTCTTAGTGCATTTGTTGCATGGCAATCCCTACTCCTCGCATTGATATCAATTGATGGGCATCTCCATAGCCCGTTGGTTAGCCGCGTCGATGTGAGACTTTCTTACTTTTTGTCTTCTTTATATTCACCCCTATCATCATACCCATAGTGCTATATCCATGGCTCGCTCTCATGTATTGCGTGAGGGTTGAAAAAGCTGAAGCGCGTTAAAAAGTATGCACCAATTGCTCGGCTTGTCATCGGGGTTGTGCATGATAAATACTTTGTGTTAAGAAGATAGAGCATGACAAGACTATATGATTTTGTAGGGATAGCTTTCTTTAGCGTTGATATTTTGAAAGACATGATTGTTTGTTGGGATGCCTGAGTATTGATGTCTTTATATCAAATCATAGACTATTGCTTTGAATCACTTATGTCTTAATATTCATGCCATGATTAGATATATGATCAAGTTTATGCTAGGTAGCATTCCACATCAAAAATTATATTTTTATCATTTACCTACTCCAGGACGAGCAGGAATTAAGCTTGGGGATGCTGATACGTCTCTGTCGTATCTATAATTTTTGATTGTTTCATGCCAATATTATTCAACTTCTATACACTTTTGGCAACTTTTTATTTGATTTATTGGACTAACCTATTGATCCAATGCCCAGTGCCAGTTCCTGTTTTTTTGCATGTTTTTGTAGTGCAGAATATCCATATCAAACAAAGTCAAATGCAATAAAATTTCACGGAGAATTATTTTGGAATATATGTGATTTTTGGGAGTTGGAATCACCGCAAACGGAGGCCCACATAGCAAACAAGACACAAGGGTGCGCCAGAGGCCCCTGGCGTGTGGTGGTGGGTTGTGCCCTCCTCGAACGTCAGTTGGATCTCTACTTCGGGTGCAAGGAATCTTATATCTAGAAACAATCGTGTTAAAATCTCAACGCAATCGGAGTTACGGATCCCCCAGAATATAAGAAACGGTTTTTGGCCAGATCTGGGGAACGCGAAATAGAAGAGAACAGAGAGGGAGATCCAATCTCGGAGGGGCTCCCGCCCCTCCGTCGCCATGGAGACCATGGACCAGAGGGGGAACTCTCCTCCCATCTAGGGGGGAGGCCAAGGAAGAAGAAGAAGGAGGGGGGCTCTCTCCCCTCTCTCCCGGTGGCGTCGGAGTGCCGCCGGGGCAACGATCAAGACGATGATCTACATCAACAATCTTGCTACCGTCAACACCAACTCTCTTCCCCTCTATGCAGCAGTGTAACACCTCTTCTCCCCGCTGTAATCTCTACTTAAACATGGTGCTCAACTCCATATATTTTTTCCCAATGATCTATGGTTACCCTATGATGTTTGAGCATATCTGTTTTGTCTTGTGGGTTAATCGCGATCTTGGTTGGTATGATTGTATATTTTATTTATGGTGCTGTCCTACGGTGCCCTCTGTATCACGCAAATGTGAGGGGTCCCCACTATAGGGTGTTGCAATATGATCATGGTTCGCTTATGGTGGGTTGCGAGAGTGACATAGCTTAAACCCGAGTAGGTGGGCTATGGCGTATGGGATAAAGATGACTTGATACTTAATTCTATGGTTGGGTTTCACGACCTTAATGATCTTTAGTAGTTGCAGATGCTTGCTAGAGTTCCAACCATAAGTGCATATGATCCAAGTTGAGAAAGTATGTTAGCTTATGCCTCTCCCTCATATAGAATTGGAAGGATGATTACCGGTACTTGTTATCGATTTCCTAGGGACAAATAACTTTCTTGTTGACACAAACCCTTTTACTAAACACCTAACTTTTATTATCTTGCAAAGCACTTCTCGTTTTATTCTTGCAAAGTAGTTCTAGCATCACACCTACAAAATAGTTTCATACTTGTTTCCGATAAAGCAAACGTCAAGTGTGCGTAGAGTTGTATCGATGGTCGATAGAACTTGAGGGAATATTTGTTCTGCCTTTAGCTCCTCGTTGGGTTCGACACTCTTATTTATTGAAAAATGCTACAAATGATCCCCTATAATTGTGGGTTATCAGCACCCACATGTCGGCCTAAGAGTCCTTTTTCTTTAATTTTTTGAGAGCCCGGCCTGAGAGTCTTAATTGACATGTTTGGCATTGCTTTACTACTCGGCCCATATTCAACGACACCTCACTGTCCCAAACAAGTGTACATCATCGAAAAGACACCAAGCTCAAATTATAACTTGAGAAAAGGAGATATAATCTAAACACTGGAGAATGGTGATGCCCTCATTTAGCCCACCAGCAGTTCGAGACAATAAATAGTTCGAAACAACGATATATACACATTCAAACACTAACTAGTGACTACTACTGACATAAACAACAAGACATGATAGTTCATAAGAAGTATTGCTACACCACCAAAACGCTCCCATCTGGAGCACTCAGACTCTCGTGATCCATACGAGAATGACATTCTAAATAGAGGCAACTATTACATAGTAAGAGTGACATAGACGAGGATGACCAAATGACAAGGAATCAATATGCATAACAAAAGAGAGAACTACCCATCTAGAACTAGCAACAAGGACAACAAGTCATTTGAAGAGGGATGATCCAACACCATCATAATTTGCAGCCCCGCTTCAGCCACCAGTGATTCAGACACACTAGTACTCCACCCTTTCGATGCAACAACCCAATTACCTATCAACCTGAAGGCTTGAACCACATCACTGCCTGTTAGACTTGAGACATCCAAGGATCAAAGTTAATCCAGATGCCTTTGTCATTCTCACCTTCTTTTGGCTGCAGGCTGTATCGTTGACAATCAGGGGAGCCTGCTCCCGAAGTCCTAGGGCTCGCCGTGTAGACACAGTTTTCCCTAGCAAATAGAGCCTCTCTTCCATCAAGGTCCTTGCCAACGGCAATCTCCTGGTTAATCGGATAATTGAGTCCGAGAAATAGAGAGTGTGAACCAAGGCTGTTTACCCGCCTCCAACTCAAAAATCCTGAAGGCCCCAACAAGTTGGTACCTTGCTCATAGACGTAAGAACCACTGTCCGGATACTCACGTATTTCATGGTGCTTGTACACAGTGGGGTTTTTGCAATATAACTTTTGTGCGAATGATCATCAATCTTTTGTCGTCATCTGATTGAGCGAGGAACAAGTTGTGCTTCCCCGTTTTTGGCAAAGGTGGTGTCATTACAAAGGGCAGTAACTATAGGGACACTGCATCATATCAAAAAGGACAAGCATTGTTAATGTAAGATCACCATTGTTCAGAGTATGAGTAGGATAATGCAAGAAACAACATTAATCTGTCCCTATTGGAACTGAGAGGAAAATACAGGGAAATGTATACTCGGTTCAAAAATATAGAAGTGCCATGCATGGTTATACTCATGTTATCTCGCAATCGGTTCTTCACAGGAAACAACCATGTCATGCATGTTACGTAATCATGTTCTGTCCTCACAAAAAAATTCTTCAAGGAAACCAACAGACCACGCATTGTTATTTTGTTGTGAAGGGCGAATATAGGTAGGTACACATGGTAAGTATTACATGATTTCACTACATCCAAATATAGAGTTCTCCATTGATACGTCTCCAACGTATCTATATTTTTTTGATTGTTCCATGCTGTTATATTATCATTCTTGGATGTTTTACAATCATTTTATAGCAACTTTATATCATTTTTTGGGACTAACCTATTGACATAGTGCCTAGTGCCAGTTGCTGTTTTTTTGCTTGTTTTTTACTTCGCAGAAAATCAATACCAAACGGAGTCCAAACGCAACAAATTTTTTTGGATGTTGTTTTGGACCAGAAGACACCTGTTGGGCCAAATAAGTACCATAGGGGGGCTCCGAGGGGAGCACAACCTACCAGGGCACACCTGGGGGCCCAGGCGCACCCAGGTTTGTCCTGCCCACGTCGGTGGCCTCCCACGCCGCCTCTTTGCTCTATAAATACCCCAAATTTCATTAACCCTAGGGGAGTCAATGAAAATCAATTCCAGCCAGCGCAAGTTCCAGAAACCATAGATCCAATCTAGACACCATCACAGAGGGGTTCATCATCCTCATTGGTGCCTCTCCGATGATGCATGAGTAGTTCATTATAGATCTACGGGTCCGTAGTTAGTATCTAGATGGCTTCCTCTCTCTCTCTCTCTCTCTCTCTCTCTCTCTCTCTCTCTCTTTATTCTCAATACAATGGTCTCTTGGAGATCTATTTGATGTAACTCTTTTTGCGGTGTGTTTGTTGGGATCCGATGAACTTTGAGTTTATGATCAGATCTATGTTTTTATCCATGAAAGTTATTTGAGTTTCTTTGATCTCTTATATGCATGATTACTTATAGCCTCATACTTCTTTGAATCTTTGGTTTAGTTAGGCCAACTAGATCGATTTTTCTTGCCATGGGAAGAGGTGCTTTGTGATGGGTTTGATCATATGGTGCCTGATCCCAGTGACAGAAGGGGAACTGACACATATGTATCGTTGCTATTAAGGATAACAAGATGGGGTCTATTTCTACATAAATAGATCTTGTCTACATCATGTCATCGTTCTTATTGCATTACTCCGTTTCTCCATGAACTTAATACACTAGATGCATGTTGGATTGCGGTCGATGTGTGGAGTAATAGTAGTAGATGCAGGCAGGAGTCGGTCTACTAATCTTGGACGTGATGCCTATATAATGATCATTGCTTGGATATCGTGATGATTATTTGAAGTCCTATCAATTGTCCAATAGTAATTTGTTTACCCACCATATGCTATTTTTCTCGAGAGAAGCCATAAGTGAAATCTACGGCCCGTGGGTCTCTTCTTTATTATATTTGCCTTCGCGATCTATTTTTATTTGCTTTTATTTTAAGATCTATTAATATAAAAATACAAAAATACCTTGCTGCAATTTATTATTATCTATTCTATCTCGTGTTCCCATGAGATCTATTTATCCAATCTACTACAATTTTACCTATCTTTTTACCCGTGAGGGATTGACAACCCCTCTCTTATGTCGGGTTGCAAGTATTTGTTCTTTTTGTGCAGGAGCTATTTACGTGGTGTTGCGTGGTTCTCCTATAGGTTCGATAACCTTGGTCTCATCACTGAGGGAAATACCTACCATAGTTGTGCTGCATCATCCCTTCCTCTTTGGGGAAATACTAGCGTAGTTCAAGCCGCATCAAAAGGAATTTCTGGCGCCATTGACTAGGAGGATCAAGTCAAGATAGTCTCCCGTCAACGTGCGGATTTTTGGCGCCGTTGCCGGGGATACATCATCAACATCTACCAGGTTCCTAATCACAAATCTTATCTCCTTCCAATTTACATTATTTGCCATTTGCCTCTCATTTTTATCTCCCCCACTTCACAAAAATTTGCAATTTTATTCGTCCTCTTTTCCGTTCATCGTTTTTCTCGTCAGATCTGTTTTTGAGTGCAATCTTGTTGCATAATCACAATGACTCAAGAGAACACCAAATTGTGTGATTTCTCCAACACCAACAATAATGATTTTATTAGCACTCTGATTGTTCCACCCGCCACTAGTGCGGAGTCTTGAGATATTAATGCTGCTTTGTTGAATCTTGTTATGAAAGATCAATTTTCTGGTACTGGTAATGAGGATGCCGCATCCCATCTTAACACATTCGTGGAATTATGCGATATGCAAAAGAAAAAAGATGTGTACAATGATATTGTGAAGTTGAAATTATTTCCATTTTCTTTGCGAGATCGAGCAAAAAATTGGTTTTCTTCTTTGCCTCGTAATAGTATCGATTCTTGTGATAAGTCCAAGGATGCTTTTATTACTCCCACAAAAATTATTTCCCTTAGGACGCAAATGATGAATTCGAAGCAACTTGAGCATGAACATGTTGCGCAATCTTGGGAAAGAATGAAATTGATGCTAAGAAATTGTCCTACTCATGGTTTAAATCTTTGGATGATCATACAAATTTTTTATGCGGGATTGAATTTTGTTTCTAGAAATCTTTTAGATTCCGCCGTGGTGGTACTTTTATGGAAATTACTTTGGGTGAAGCTACTAAATTGCTTGATAATACTATGGCAAATTATTCACAATGGCATATCGAAAGAGCTCCTACTAGTAAAAAGGTTAATTCGGTAGAAGAAATAAATTCTTTGAGTGAAAAAGTTGATGCTCTTATGAAGTTGGTTGCTAATAAAAATGCTCCTATTGATCTTAATGATGTGGCTTTGTCTCCTTTGATTGAGAAAAATAGTGATGCCGTAGATGTGAATTTTGTCTCGCGAAATAATTTAAATAACAATGCTTATACATGTAATTTTAATCCTAGACCTTTTCTGGGAAGTTCCTCTAATAATTATGGTAATTCCTATGGTAATCCTTCTTATAATAATAATAGGAACACCTCTGATCTTGAGAATAATATTGAAGAATTTATCAATGCTCAAAAGAATTTTAATACTATGATAGAAGAAAAGTTGAGTAAGATTGATGATATTTCTAGAAGCATTGATAGAATTTCTCATGATGTAGAGAATCTCAAGATGGAATTTTTGTGCCTAAGGTAGAAGAATCAATTAAAGCTTTATATGTTTCTATGGATGAAAGTAAGAAAAGAACCGCTATGCTTAGAGCTAAAAGATTTTTTTAGAAAAAAACGCTTTCTAGTGATTGCTTTCATAAAAATGATGGAGAACTTAAAATTATTGGTGTTTCTTCTATTTATTTCTTTGTTTATTAAAATTAAGATTGATGAAAAAGGGACTGAAGAAGAGTCAACTCTAGTTAGAAGGCATCCGGATAATTCGGAGGGTGAAAATCTTGTTGAGAAAATTGATAAAAGTGGGTTTGAAGAGGTCAAAACTTTAACTAGTGATGTGGCCACTCTTTTGGATTACAAAGATTTCAATTATGATAATTGTTCTTTGATTGATTTTATTTCTTTGTTGCAATCCATGATAAATTCACCCCAAGCTTATGAACAAAATAAAGCTTTTACTAAACATATTGTTGATGCTATGATGAAAGCTTTGGAAGAAAAGTTGGAATTAGAGATTTCAATTCCTAGAAAATTGCATGACGAATGGGAACCTACCATCAAAGTCAATATTAAAAATTATGAGTGTTTTGCTTTATGTGACTTGGGTGCCAGTGTTTTTACAATTCTGAAATCTTTATGTGATGTGCTTGGTCTTACCGATATTGAAGAATGTTCTTTAAATTTGCACTTGGAGGATTCTACTATTAAAAAGCCTATGGGAAGAACTAATGATGTTCTTATTCTTGCAAATAGGAATTATGTGCCCATAGGTTTTATTGTTCTTGATATTGATTGCAATCCGTCTTGTCCAATTATTCTTGGTAGATTGTTTTTACGTACTATTGGTGCCATGATTGATATGAAAGAAGGCAATATTAAATTTGAATTTCCACTAAGGAAGGGTATGGAACACTTCCCTAGAACAAGATTTAGGCCACATATGAATCAATCATGAGGGCATCTTATGGATCTAGAAATAAAGATGACAATATTTAGATCCTTGCATTATGCCTAGCTAGGGGCGTAAAACGATAGCGCTTATTGGGAGGCAACCCAATGAATAAAATTTATTTTTGTATTTTTATTTATGTTTTTGAGTGTTTGCACAATTATGCTACTGTTATGATTGTGTTTTTTGTGTTTTAATTAGTGTTTGTGCCAAGCAAAGCCTTTGGGATCATGTTGGGTGATAGTTGATTCGATCTTGCTGAAAAAGAGAAACTTTTGTGCTCATGAAAATAATTTTTGTTTTTAACAGAAGCACGATAAAATACTGATTATTTTTGCAGAAGATTAATATACAAATTTCCCACGTTGTCCTAATTTTTCATAATTTTTGGAGTTACAGAAGTATTCGAAATATTCAGATTGCCTCAAACTGTTCTGTTTTTGACAGATTCTGTCTTCTTTGCGTTGTGTGCTTATTTTGATTGATCTATTTTGAGGGGTTTGAGACATAGCAAAGTTGGAATACATTAGATATAATGAAAAAAATAAAATATGAATGGGTTTACAACATTACTTATAGGGTGATTTGCTTTCTTATACTAACGGATCTCACAAAGGTTTTGTTGAATTTTGTGTGATTGAAGTTTTCAAGTTTTGGGTGATATTACAATGGATGAAGGAATAAGGAGTAAGAAGAGCCTAAGCTTGTGGATGCCCATGGAATCCCAAGCTATTATCAAAAGAGAAGCAAGCAATTAAGCTTGGGGATGCCCGAGTGGCATCCCCTCTTTCTTCTAACGACCATCGCTATTTTACTTGGAGCTATATTTTTATTTGTCACATATCATGAGTTTTGCTTGGAGCGTCTTGTATGATATGAGTCTTTGCTTGTTTGAATTTTTATTTTCTGTCATGAATCCTTGCTGGACACACCTATTTGATAGAGCCAAAATTATGCTATGCTTATTAGAATTGCTCTCTATGCTTCACTTAAGTCTTTATGAGCTATGGAATTGCTCTAGTGCTGCACTTATATCTTTTTGAGCACAGTGTGCTTTAGTAATTTTGAATAAATGCTCTCATGCTTCACTTAGATTTATTTGAGAGTTAGTAATTATTTTAAGAAATTCTCTCTTTCTTCACTTAAATTATTTTGAGAGAAGAAATTTTTTATGCTCATGTTCTTCACTTAGATTTGTTTGAGCTATCAAAATCAACATATGAAACTAATCCCAAAGTAATAGATATTCAAGAGGGATATAATAAAAACTTTCATGAAGATCATTGGACAAAATAAACTTGATTCCTCTTAATAGTTTTGTGATATGGTGATATAATATGTGAGTCATGTTGATGAGTAATTATGCTTTAGTAAGAATATTGGTGTTAAGGTTTGTGATTCCCTATGCAAGCACGAAAGTCAATAGTTATGCAATAAATTAAATCCTACTTGTGGTGCATTATTCGGTGTTAGTTATGCTTAGTGCTCGCTTATGAGTTTTTTTGTTTCTTGGTTGGATGCTTCTCAATATTTTGTTAGCCTTCATTTGCAATAAGTATGATCACTACTTGTGCATCCAAAATCCTTTAAACCTTTTTTGCCATATGAGTCCACTATACCTACCTATATGCGGTATTCTTTTGCCGTTCTAAGCAAATTCGTATGTGCGATCTCTAATTTTCAAAATAAATTTCTATTTTGTGTGCTCGTACCGCTCATGAAATGGTAGGGGGTGGCTGATATATTTCTATGCTATATGTGTTATTCTCAAGATGAGTGTTTATTCACTTGTCATTGCACGAGAGTATGGCAAAGGTATTAGGGATGCCTAGTCCCAAAATAAAAAATGAATTTACTTTATGTTGTCAAATAATAAATTCCTTGGAAAGTGTTGGTATGGAAGGCACCCGTGGATACGGTTAGCCATGGAAAATGAAAGTATGGCGGAAAAAGGAATAAACTTTATTTTCTATTTGGGAACCACCTATGATATATCTATCATGGAAAGTATTGGGAACTACTCGATCATTTTTGTTGACAGGAAAAGCATGCCACCCAAAATGTTTTATCTCTATCTTTCTCGCTTTGAGCTCTGGCACCTCTACAAATTCCTACTTACCTCCGCGAAGGGCCTTTCTATTTACTTTATGCAATTTTTATTTGAGTCTCCATCTTCTCTTATAAAGCACCAACTAAGGTGCACTATCAGTGGCGGAGACAGGGGGACCAGCAAGGGCCCTGCCCCCCTAACATCATTGTGTTAAGCTTAATACTCATGTTCATAGAAGATTATTTGCTGCTAAAATGGTGTATTCAAGTGGACTGACCCTCCTTAACAAGGAATATGAACACTCGAACCTCCTCATTGGATTTTTATGGCTCCGCCACTGGGCACTATGATCGTACTTGAGCATTTGGTGTAGCTAATATGCGAGTGTGTTTCATGAATGGATCAATTATTGAGCATAATGGGCTAGGGACAACTTGCTTTACTATTGATATTTTAAAAGACATGGTTGCTTGTTGATATGCTTGAGTATTGAAATCTTCATTTCAAAACTAGACTATTGCTTTGAATCATATAAAAGTCCAAATGTCCATGCTACAAAGAAAAGAATATGTGATGAACATGTTAGGCAACATTCCACATCAAAAATTCTGTTTTTATCATTTACTTACTCGAGGACGACTAGGAATTAAGCTTGGGGATGCTGATACGTCTCCAACGTATCTATAATTTTTGATTTTTCCATGCTGTTATATTATCATTCTTGGATGTTTTACAATCATTTTATAGCAACTTTATATCATTTTTTCGAACTAACCTATTGACACAGTGCCCAGTGCCATTTGCTGTTTTTTGCTTGTTTTTTACTTCACAGAAAATCAATACCAAATAGAGCCTAAACACATCGAAACTTTTTGGAGATTTTTTTGGACCAGAAGACACTTGTTGGGCCAAAGAAGTACCAAAGGGGGGCTCCCAAGGGAGCACAACCCACCAGGGGGGCCTCCCGCACCACCTCTTTGCTCTATAAACTAGTTGACCCGTTGCGCCAAATGGCATAGAGACCTGTTAAAGCCATGTTGTCGATGAAAATAGTTTCATTTTGCAAGGACATATCAATATTGGTAGTTTAAAGCACATGTGTTAAATCATGCTATATTAAAAATAATATGTTTACCACGCTAAGGAATCTGAGTTTGAAAAAAACCATATTTGTATAATATGTATAAACCAATTAAGGAAGCATTTTCTTAGTTGATACTATGGTTACCACACTAAGAAATCTGAGTTTGAAAAATAATCATATTTGTATGTTGGTACCAAGCTTTTATTTTTCATGCGCATGAAATATGAAGTGCCGACATGGCGCACATTTGATTATAAGCAAGGATAGAGCCAAAACTAAGGTCCCAAGAGAAATGCAGTATTATCTTTATTCTAAATATACATTTCAAACACATCTCAAATAAACTAGATCTAAATCTAGCGTAAAACAACAAATGTATCATCTAGCAACCTATCGAAAGCAACAAAAGGGCAAGTGTGCATCTATTCTTTCACTCAGAAAATTAGGCCTTGTAGTTTACTACTCCATCCGTTCCTAAATATAAGCCTTCTTAGATATTCCACAATATGAACTACATACGAAGCAAGATGAATGAATCTACACTCTAAAATATGTCTATATACATCCGTATGTAGTCCATATTGAAATCTTTAGAAAGACTTGTATTTAGGAACAGAGGAAGTATTACATCCGATGCATCAAGATACATAAATTAAAATAAACTACATGCCTAATATGACAATTCCGGAGATTGAGAACATACCAGGAAAGATACAGAAGCACGCACGCAAAGAGGGAAACTGCATACATTCATATTATTGCAGTGAGCAACTAAGATTTCTTATGGCCACCAGAAGTTCTCTAAGTGACCGAACAACCCTACGGAAGTTGCAGGTGGGCATGGTGCAGATTTGGTTTTCTGAAATAAGGCATGGGCAATTAACAAAAAAAAATCATCGCAAATGGCCAGAGATATGAATGCAAACATTTTATAATCACCTTCTTAAAGCATGCAAACCAGTAATATAGGTAACAAACTGTGAGTTCAGTAAGATTTTGGACACGAAACAAAAGTGTTGTTCTGTGCTCGAGCACATGTGCCCTCGATATCCTCCCCCTTTGTTCCTCTCGAGATTGCCAACGCACACGGTATAGGCCCAGGTATATATCAGGTATTTATATTAATAAACAGGCCGATGGCCCACGCCTCCACCACAGCGGCTCATAATTTGATTGACGAGATGGGCCGTGAGACACCAGATTCTGGACTAACGCAGCTACCAATTGTATCCTGCAAGGTTCGTGTTCATCCCGTCTGCCCCCTCCCTGCAAAACACTAACATTCATCAGCCACCCTTCTATAAAAAAATCCCAAAAAAAACATTCAGCAGCCATATGCAGCGAAGGAGAAGATCCAAACTAAGACGCTCCTGCCAGAACGTGATGCATATATGATCAGATGGAGCATAAACACCGGAAGATCCAGCTGATCTCAAGCTCTGATCCTATAGCTTGGTTCATGGTACTCTCAGAGCTACCTCGAACCTGAAAACAGAGGGACAACTATTATTTCAAGATAGTCCAAACGTAGTCGACACAAGCAATCAGAAACCTATCTCTGCTGATAGTACGCATAGCTTCGAGTTCGCATCAAACTCTGTTATGGTCGATCCAGATCCAGATAGCTTTGAAGGAGCCACGCCAATTTGCTCCCCAGCAATTGCTGGAGGTGAGACAAACTCCAGCGGCTACTCTGCTCCCGTTTATGTAAGACAGCATCTACTTCTCATGCTCTAGTGTTTTGAAATTCAAATCAGATGGAAACATCGTGAGCGCGCAACCTGCGGCATGCTTACACTTACCAGCAATGCAACCTCCTGAGTTACTGCCATTACATATTATGCACCAATGAACAAGCAACAGTAGAGACACAATCGTCCCCAACAGCCAGGATGAAAAACTGAACCACAATGGATGCATTTGCATGTGTTAGATGTGTATAGTCTCTTTTCGGTATATCCCCATTGTATAAGGGGTTCCCTGCACTTTACCACACATGTATATGTAATGGCCTTTGGCCCTCAGTAAAGAGTTAGTTGCTCATTATCCAACATGGTATCAGATGTTAGGTTCCCTTCTCTCCCGCACGCTGCAACTCCGTGCTAGCTTCTCTCCCAATCCAGATCTGGCCCGGTTGCCGCTCCTCGTCCCGCCCGAAGCCTGGATTCGGCCTGGCTGCAGCTGCTGCCTGCTGGACCGCCGCTGTTTCACATCGGTCCGCCCCGTCCCGCCTAAAGCTGCTGGCCCGGCGGCGCTTCCCGCTGGTCTGCCTCATCCCGCCCGCCGCCAGGCTCTTCTTCCTCCGGCCCGACGCCGCCTCCTGACCGGCTGGCTACTGCTGCTTCTTGCTCCACTTTGACTTCCTCGCCTCGGATCCGGTCGGGGACTTCTTGTCCCGTGCTTGGCCGGCCCTCGCCTCGAGCGCCCCTGCTCGAGCTCAACCTTGCGCTCTTCCTCTCCTCTCTGGCTGGGGCTCGGGCTGGTTGACCCGACGTAGTTGACGCTGACCCTCCCGCGAGCGAGCGCTTCCCCCAGTGAGCGAGCGGGTACTCGATTCCCTGATCCTGATCGGGATTTTCTGTTCCCGTTGACAAAAAAGGAGAGAATCAGCATGTCTTCGTCTGGCTATGTGGTTGTTCCTTGGTGCTCGGTGATCTTCGATGGCACAAATTATGCTGAGTTTGTGGGATTCATGCGTATCCATATGCACGGGCTCCTCCTGTGGGGTGTTCTCTCTGGTGAGGTACCATGTCCGCCCTGCCCTGTTGCTCCGGTGGCTCCTGTTCTGCCAGTACCGCCGGTGCTTGCTACTGATGCTTCTCAGGCTGATTGGGATGCAGCCAAGGCTCTTGATGATGCTGCCGTTGATGCCTATGATCAGCAGGTATCCACATATTCTGATGCTCTCTTTGTCTACCGGGATGATCTGTCTACTTACACTCAGTGGTGCAATGATGATGCTCGAGCTGCTGCTGTTCTCACTATGAGTGTCCTCCCTCAATTTGCTTCGGAGTTCATGGGCCTTGGCACTGTTGCAGCGATGTGGTCCTATATTTGTCACCGCTATCAGCCCTCTGGCGATGCTCTCTACCTCTCTGTGGTGCGTCAGGAGCATGCTCTTCAGCAGAGTAACTCGTCTGTTGATGAGTTCTATTCATAGTGCTCTGCCATCTGGCGTCAGCTTGACTCACTGCGGACAGTTGTTTGTGGCACTTGCTGTTGCTGTCAGACTACGCGGTCTGACTTGGATTTTCAGCGGGTTCATGAGTTCTTATCTCGTCTCCACTCTGAGTTTGAGCCCAGGAGGTCTCACTTGCTTACTCGTGGTCGTGTTCCTCTCTCGGAGGTGCCTACCGAGCTTTGTGCTGGATACCCGCCTTCGCTCTGCTGGGTTGCTGGTGGTTTCGTCTGTGTTGGCTGCTCAGGCTCCTGTGTCGTCTGCTCGGCTCACCGCTCCTACCCACACCTTCAGGGGGGTGGGTTGCCCTTCTTATGCTGAGAGGGGCCGGTCACGCCGTGACACCTTCTGTGGCTACTACTCTCGGCCAGGTCATCCAGAGTCTGATTGCCGTGAGAAGAAGCGAGACCAGAGGCGCTCCTCTTCTAGTGGGACTCCTGGATCTTCCTCGACACCGTCACTCACTGACCAGGACATTGTGAGGCTCAAGCGTCTCTTGGCTTCCTCAGGCTCTTCAATGACCGTTTCCGCTGCTGCGGTGATTGCATCCACTTCTCCACCACCGCAGGCATCTACACAGTCAGGTACATCTTTGTGGGTTCTGGATTCTGGAGCCTCATTTCATATGTCTTCTGATTCTTCCGTGTTGTCTTCTCTCCAACCTCTTGATTCGCCTGTTAATGTTCTTACCGCTGATGGTACACCTCTTCCTATTGCTAGTCATGGTCTTCTTTCCACTCCGTCTTTCTCTGTTCCTAGTTTTTCACATGTTCCTTGTCTTACCATGAATCTTTTTTCCGCTGCCCAACTTACTGATTCTGGTTGTCGTGCCATTCTTGATACCGACTCTTGCTCCATTCAGGATTGTCGCACCAAGGCTTTGGTTGGTGCTGACCCCCGGTGCCGTGAGTCAGAGGGCCTTTGAGAGGTTGACTGGCTTTGTGTTCCTTCCGGTGCCACCACTTCTGTCAGCTCCCATGCTCTTGTTGCCTCCTCGTTTGCGTCCTTCCAGCAGTGGCATCATCGCCTTGGTCATATTTGTGGCTCTTGCTTGTCTTCTTTAGTCCATCAGGGCCTCTTAGGGTCTGTATCCGGAGATGTTTCTTTACATTGTAATGGTTGCAGACATGGAAAACAGACCCAGTTACCTTATCCTACCAGTGAGTTAGTGTCTCAGTGTCCTTTTGACTTAGTTCATTCTGATGTCCGGGGTCCTGCTCCCTTTGATTCAAAAGATGGACATCGCTACTATATTTTGTTTATTGATGCTTTCTCTCGCTACACTTGGCTCTACTTCATGAAATCTCATAGCGAGGTTCTCTCCATATACAAATGCTTTGCTGCCATGGTTCACACCCAGTTTTCCATGCTCATTCGTACTTTTCGTGCTGACTCCGCTGGTGAGTTTATCTCTCAGTTGTTGCGTGGTTTTCTTGTGGAATAGGGTACTCTTACCCAGTTCTCATTTCCTAGTGCTCATGCTTAGAATGGCGTTGCCGAACGTAAGCATTGTCACCTACTTGAGAGCCCGTGCGCTGATGATTGCCGCTTCCCTTCCACCGCACTTTTGGGCTGAGGCTATTTCCGCATCCACCTATCTCATCAACATTCAGCCATCGACTGCTCCGCAGGGTGGTATTCCTATGGAGTGTCTCACTAGTCGCTCTCCTGACTACTCAGCTCTCCGTATGTTTGGATGTGTGTGCTATGTCCTTCTTGCACCGCGAGAACGCACCAAACTGACTGCTCAGCCGGTTGAGTGTGTTTTCCTTGGCTACAGTGATGAGCACAAGGGCTATCGCTGTTGGGATCCTCTTGGTCGGTGATTGCGCATCTCGCTTGATGTGACTTTTGATGAGTCTCGCTCTTACTACCCACGTCCTTCTTCCTCGAGCTTCTCTGTGGATGATATTTCTTTTCTTCTTCTCCCCGATACACCCCACTATGTGCCTCATGTTTCACCTCCTCCTCCTGCACCTCTCTTTCCTTCTCCTTCACCACCGACACCATCTTACCCATCCTCCTCCACCACCCCTCCACCATCATCTCCAGTCCATCGCCCTCTCTCACCGTTCCCTCTCCACTATACTCGTCGCCCTCGTTCTGAGGATGCTTCCCCTGACGCGCCTTCCACCTCCGGTGCCCCTCCTTTCACGCCTCCCCCGATTCATAACCTCCGTGCTCGGCCTCTCCCCTCGCCTGTTTGCTACTATCCTGATCGGTACGGTCTCTCTGTTCTTGCCGAGCCCACTTCCTATCGGACTGCCATGCCTCAGCCTGAATGGCAACTTGCGATGGCCAAAGAGCTTGCTGCCCTCGAGTGCTCAGGCACATGGGATTTGGTTCCCCTCCCTTCCGGTGTCCATCCCATCACCTACAAGTGGGTCTACAAGGTTAAGACATGTTCTGATGGTTCTCTTGAGCGCTACAAGGCTCGTCTTGTGGCCCGCAATTTTCAGCAGGAGCAGGGGCGCGATTATGATGAGACCTTTGCTCCTGTGGCCCACATGACCACTATCCACACTCCCCTTGCTGTGGCTTCTGTTCGTCATTGGTCTATCTCTCAGCTTGATGTCCAGAATGCATTTCTCAATGGCGAGTTGCATGAGGAGGTCTATATGCAGCCACTGTCAGGGTACTATGCCCCTGATGGTATGGTCTGCCGACTTCGGCGCTCCTTCTATGGGCGGTTTGAGCGCTTTGCCTCTGTGGTAACTGCCGCTGGTTTCTTGCCCAATGATCATGATCCCGCGTTGTTTTTTCACACGTCTCCTCGTGGTCGCACTCTTCTCCTTCTCTATGTTGATGACATGATCATCACTGGTGACGACTCTAAGTACATTGCCTTTGTTAAGGCTCGCCTTCGTGACCAGTTCCTCATGACTGATCTTGGTCCACTTCGCTATTTTCTTGGGATTGAGATCTCCTCGACCTCTGATGGCTTCTACATCTCCCAAGAAAAATATATTCAGGATCTTCTTGCTCGTGCTGCTCTCGATGATGACCGCACTGTTGTGACTCCTATGGATCTCAACGTTCAGCTTCGTGCCTCTAATGGTGACCCTCTTCCTAATCCCACTTGCTATCTTCACCTTGTTGGCAGCCTTGTCTATCTTGCTGTTACGCGTCCTGACATCTCCTATCATGTCCACATCCTAAGTCAGTTTGTTTCAGCCCCCACCTCTTTCCACTATAGTCACCTCCTCTGTGTTCTACGCTATCTTCATGGCACGATCTCTCATCGCCTTTTCTTTCCTCGCTCCAGTTCTCTTGAGCTCTAGGCTTACTCTGATGCTACCTAGGCTAGTGATCCCTCTGATCAACGCTCGCTGTCTGCTTATTGTGTTTTTCTTGGTGGCTCTCTTATTGCCTGGAAGACAAAGAAATAGACTGCAGTTTCTCGCTCGAGTACAGAGGCCGAGTTGCGCTATGTTGACGGCTGAGGTGATCTGGTTACGGTGGCTACTTGAGGATTTTGGTGTGTCTGCTGCTACGTCGACTCCCTTACTATCAGACAGTACCGGTGCTATCAGTATTGCGCGTGACCCGGTGAAGCATGAGCTCACCAAGCACATCGGTGTGGATGCCCACTTTGTGCGTGCTGCTATGCAGGATCAGACTCTCGCTCTTCACTATGTGCCCATGTGAGCATACTGACCACACTCGCATTCAAAGTTTCAAACTTGTCATCTCCAAGACCTTGTGTTCTCAACACCAGCTTCACCCTGCAACATGTTATCAATTAACAACATTAGAAGTAGTCCCGAACCAAACTGAAATTATTGATCAGAAACCACCAGAAGCAAATTTTACTACTCACCGAGCACCCACACACTATCTCCTGGATGCACTTTGCCATCTCGGCATTTAGCCGGCTCTTCCCATACCAGATGCCAAACCCCTTCTCCCATGAGTACAAATTATAGATGTTGTAGACCTCTCCCTAAGAGTTGAAAGTAGGACCAAGAACCAGTGTGATCACGTTTTCAGCTAGGTTCTCTGCGAGCATCTGGCTGCCTTCTCGATCGCACTGATACGATTTGGGCATGGTGTTCTGCTAGGAGCAGCGGCACCAATCCTAAGCCCGCAAAACAGCTACATATAGCATCAATTTTACGGATGCAGAGAGCAGTCAACCTGCAAACACAGGCACATATGGCATGAATTTTCTGAATGCAGAGAGGAATTAGCCTGCAAATATGAATTTTCTGAATGCATAGAGCAATCAGCCTGCAAACACAAGCACATACAACATGAATTTCCACAATGCAGTGAGTAATCAACACTTGTTCTAACTGTACAATTTCTTCAGTCATGTTTAGGTTTGTTTCCTAAATCCCTGAATATATGATGGGATGCAGCTTGTTCTTGACTAACCCGTGTTCCATCCCGGCGCTTGGGGATTCATCTTCATCGTTGACAGCTCTGGCGGCGGCTGTCCCTTTTGTCGGCTGCCGCCTCCTTCGCCAAGAAGATTTGTGCTTTGCCCCTGTCCGCCATCCGATGTTGCGCCGCCTCGCGCTCCGCCTGATGTGCCACCTCAAAATCCGTCACCGCAGGGCCATTCACAACCATAGGGGCATGCACAAAGTCTTCCTAGCTCAAGGAGAGTGGATCTGAAACTTGGAAAAAAGGCACCCTCTGCATCAGCTAAGCCAGAGGCCTAAAAATGGAGATGGCATCGCCAGAAAAGCAAAGATCCAAGTACCTGCAAACCGTCTTGATACGTCTCCAACGTATCTATAATTTTTGATTGCTCCATGCTATATTATCTACTATTTTGAATGTTTATGGGCTTTATTATACACTTTTATATCATTTTTGGGACTAACCTATTAACCCAGAGCCCAGTGCCAGTTTCTATTTTTACCCTGTTTTAGGGTTTCGAAGAAAAGGAAAATCAAACGGAGTCCAATTGACCTGAAATTTCACAGAACTCATTTTTGGAAGGAAAGAAGCCCAGAAGACTTGGAGTGCACGTCGGGGGATCTGCGAGGAGGTCACGAGGCAGGGGGGCACGCCCACCCCCCTGGGCGCGCCCTCCACCCTCGTGAGCCCCTCGTGCCCCCCTGACATACTTCTTCCGCCTATATATCTCCATATACCCTAAAACATCCGTGAGCACAATAAATTGGGAGTTCTGCCGCCAGAAGCCTCAGTAGCCACCGAAAAACAAGCTAGTCCCGTTTCGGCACCCTGCTGGAGGGGGAATCCTTCCCCAGTGGCCATCTTCATCATCCCGGTGCACTCCATGACGAGGAGGGAGTAGTTCTCCCTCGGGTTTGAGGGTATGTACCAGTAGCTATGTGTTTGATCTCTCTCTCTCTCTCTCTCGTGTTCTTGAGATGATACGATCTTGATGTATCGCGAGCTTTGCTATTATATTTGGATCCTATGATGTTTCTTCCCCCTCTACTCTCTTTTAATGAATTGAGTTTCCCCTTTGAAGTTATCTTATCGGATTGAGTCTTTAAATATTTGAGAACACTTGATGTATGTCTTGCCGTGGATATCTGTGGTGATAATGGGATATCACGTGATTCACTTGATGTATGTTTTGGTGATCAACTTGCGGGTTCCGCCCATGAACCTATGCATAGGGGTTGGCACACGTTTTCGTCGTGATTCTCCGATAGAAACTTTGGGGCACTCTTTGAGGTCCTTTGTGTTGGTTGAATAGATGAATCTGAGATTGTGTGATTCATATCGTATAATCATACCCACGGATACTTGAGGTGACATTGGAGTATCTAGGTGACATTAGGGTTTTGGTTGATTTGTGTCTTAAGGTGTTATTCTAGTACGAACTCTAGGGCTGTTTGTGACACTTATAGGAATAGCCCAACGGATTGATTGGAAAGAATAACTTTGAGGTGGTTTCGTACCCTACCATAATCTCTTCGTTCGTTCTCCGCTATTAGTGACTTTGGAGTGACTCTTTGTTGCATGTTGAGGGATAGTTATGTGATCCAATTATGTTGGTATTGTTGAGGGAACTTGCACTAGTGAAAGTATGAACCCTAGGCCTTATTTCCCATCATTGCAATACCATTTACACTCACTTTTATCATTAGTTACCTTGCTGTTTTTATAATTTCAGATTACAAATACCTTTATCTACCATCCATATTGCACTTGTATCACCATCTCTTCGCCGAACTAGTGCACCTATACAATTTACCATTGTATTGGGTGTGTTGGGGACACAAGAGACTCTTTGTTATTTGGTTGCAGGGTTGCTTGAGAGAGACCATGTTCATCCTACGCCTCCTACGGATTGATAAAACTTAGGTCATCCACTTGAGGGAAATTTGCTACTGTCCTACAAACCTCTGTACTTGGAGGCCCAACAACGTCTACAAGAAGAAGGTTGTGTAGTAGACATTAAGCTCTTTTCTGGCGCCGTTGCCGGTGAGGTTAGCGCTTGAAGGTATATCTTTAGATCTTGCAATCGAGTCTTTTAGTTTCTTGTTTTATCACTAGTTTAGTTTATAAAAGAAAATTACAAAACAATGGAATTAAGTTTGTCTCATACGCTTCACCTTTTTAATATTTTTCATATGTATGATGGAAAGGAAAATTGTGCTCAAGTGCTAGAAGAAGAAATCTATAAAATGTTTGGCACTAAATCTTTGAATGATGATCATGATTGCAATTTTGTTAGTATGAATTCTTTGAATGTCCATGATACTAATGATGATTGCACTAGTTATGATGAAAATGTCTCCTATAAACATGTCAATTTTTGTGGAATGCATTGGGTTTGTAAGTACACACCAAATAGAGAAGATAGATATTGCAAGAAGCATAAGTACTTGTAAACTAAATTGTTGCAAGAAGAGCTAGATGATTGTGCTGAAAATTTAAATTATCTTGGCCATACTTGTGAGCTTTGTAATGAACGTGGTCATTTAATTATCCGATGCAAATTGTTTCATGATCTAATCGTGTCCAAAAATTGTGATGACTTGATTTCTCTTGCACATTATAATGAACTTAGTTTGCTTATGGGCTACGAAGAAATGAAACGTATAACTAAGGGTATTCCAAAATTTGCCCTTGATAGAGTTCTTCATTTTGACCTAGAGGAAATTTATATGCGGTGAATTTCATTGAAAATCCTTATATTGCCAACTACATAAAGAAAATAAAACAAATAGAAGATGAAGAGAATACTAATGAAAGGGAAGAGACTTCCCAATATCCTCCTATTATTCTTATGATGAATCAGGTAACGAGGAGGAGCCTCCTATTCAACCAATCTCATTAATAAGGAGCTCCAAAAAGAGGATTGAACCCACATATGATGTGGTGAAGAAGAAGAAAAGAAAAAGGAAGAGAGGTAAAAAGATATCTCTCCCAAATAATGCTGCTCCTATTAATATTGTTCCTCATGAAAATATAATTGTGGAAGATAATGATGCTTCTTATGATCTTGAAAATCTTTTTGGCACTTGCGTGGAAGAATATGATAATTGCTATACTATTGGTGCTATCCATATTATTAATGATGAGAGTGATTATGCTTATAATATGAAAATGCCCAAGATTGGGGATGCTATGTTTGATGAAGATGATGTTTTTGATAATATATTTACTGCAATTAATGTTTGTCCCAAGCTTGGGGATGCTACGCTTAATGAAGATGATATTTTTAGTATCCCCAGTTTTGATATGCAAATTTATAATGATAACAACATGCCTCCTACTTATGATAATTATTGTGATGATACATATGCTATAAAAAGTAGTGAGGATTATATTTATAAAACTTTTCAAGATTGTGGTTACCCATTTTCTGAACATTACTCCTTTAATGTGGAAAGAATTTATAGTATCCAAGTCTCTTATGATACTCCCACTATCCCAAATGAGAAGAATTTTGCTTATGTGGAGAGTAGTAAAATTTCTATGCTTGTAGATCATGAAAAGAATGCTTTAGGTTCTGGTTATATTGTTTAATTCATTCATGATGCTACTGAAAACTATTATGATGGAGGAACATATGCTTGTAGGAATTGCAATAATACCAAGTTTCCTCTCTATGTGCTTAAAGTTTTGGAGTTATGCTTGTTTTGCCTTCCTATGCTAGTTGATTATTGTTCCCATAAGTTGTTTGCTCACAAAATCCCTATGAATAGGAATCATGTTAGACTTAAATGTGCTAGTCATATTCTTCATGATGCTCTCTTTATGTTTCAATTCTTATCCTTTATGTGAGCATCATTGAAATCATCATGCCTAGCTAGGGGCGTTAAACGATAGCGCTTGTGGGGAGGCAACCAAATTTTATTTTTGTTCCTTGCTTGTTGTTCCTGTTTAGTAATAAATAATTCATCTAGACTCTGTTTAGATGTGGTTTTATGCTTTTAATTAGTGTTTGTGCCAAGTAGAACCTTTGGGAAGACTCGGGGAAAGTCTTGTTGATCATGCTGTAAAAAAAGAGAAACTTTAGCGCTCACGAGAATTGCTGCCATGTTTATTTGGAAAGTGATATTTAGTTAATTATTTTTGAAGATGATTAATAGATAAATTCCTCAGGTCCAGCAATTTATTTGAGAATTTTATGAGTTCCATAAGTGTACGTTTGATTCAGATTACTACAGACTGTTCTGTTTTTGACAGATTCTGCTTTTCGTGTGTTGTTTGCTTATTTCGATGAATCTATGGCTAGTAAAATAGTTTATAAACCATAGAGAAGTTGGAATACAGTAGGTTTAACACCAATATAAATAAATAATGAGTTTATTACAGTACCTTGAAGTGGTGATTTATTTTATTATACTAACGGAGCTTACGAGTTTTCTGTTAAGTTTTGTGTTGTGAAGTTTTCAAGTTTTGGGTAAGGATTCGATGGACTATGGAATAAGGAGTGGCAAGAGCCTAATATTGGGGATGCCCGAGGAACCCCAAGGTAATATTCAAGGATAGCCAATAGCCTAAGCTTGGGGATGCCCTGGAAGGCATCCCCTCTTTCGTCTTCGTTCATCGGTAACTTTACTTGGAGCTATATTTTTATTCGCCACATGATATGTGTTTTGCTTGGAGCGTCATTTTATTTACTTTTGTTTTGCTTGCTGTTTGAATAAAATACCAAGATCTGAAATTATTAAATGTTAGAGAGTCTTCACATAGTTGCATAATTATTCGACTACTCATTGATCTTCGCTTATATCTTTCGGAGTAGTTTGTTGTTTGCTCTAGTACTTCACTTATATCTTTTAGAGCATGGTGGTAGTTTTATTTTGAAGAAATAGATGAACTCTCGTGCTTCACTTATATTATTTTGTGAGTCTTAAATAGCATGGTAATTTTCTTAAAATCCTAATATGCTAGGTATACAAGATTAGCAAAAACTTTCATATAGAGTATTGAATACTAAGAGAAGTTTGATGCTTGATGATTGTTTTGAGATATGGAGGTAATAATATCAAAGTCGTGATAGTTGAGTAAATGTGAATTTGAGAAGTGCTTGTGTTGAAGTTTGCAAGTCCCGTAGCCTGCACGTATGGTAAATGTTGTGTAACAAATTTGAAACATGAGGTGTTATTTGATTGTCCTCCTTATGAGTGGCGGTCGGGGACGAGCGATGGTCTTTTCCTACCAATCTATCCCCCTAGGAGCATGCGCGTAGTGCCGAGGTTTTTGATGACTTGTAGACTTTTGCAATAAGTATGTGAGTTCTTTATGACTAATGTTGAGTCCATGGATTATACGCACTCTCACCCTTCCATCCTTGCTAGACTCTTCGGTACCGTGCATTGCCCTTTCTCACATCGAGAGTTGGCGCAAACTTCGCCGGTGCATCCAAACCCCGTGATATGATACGCTCTTTCACACATAAACCTCCTTATATCTTCCTCAAAACAGCCACCAGACCTACCTATTATGGCATTTCCATAGCCATTCCGAGATATATTGCCATGCAACTTTCCATCATTCCGTTCATCATGACACATTCATAATTGTCATATTGCTTAGCATGATCATGTAGTTGACATTGTATTTGTGGCAAAGCCACCATTCATAATTCTTTCATACATGTCACTCTTGATTCATTGCATATCCCGGTACACCGCCGGAGGCATTCATATAGAGTCATGTTTGTTCTAGTATCGAGTTGTAATCATTGAGTTGTAAATAAATAGAAGTGTGATGATCATCATTATTAGAGAATTGTCCCAAGTGAGTAATAAAAAAAAGAGAAAGGCCATAAAAAAAGAGAAGGCCCAAAAAAAAGAGAAAGGCCATAAAAAAAGAAAAGGCCCAAAAAAATGAGAGAAAAAGAGAGAAGGGACAATGTTACTATCCTTTTACCACACTTGTGCTTCAAAGTAGCACCATGATCTTCATAGTAGAGAGTCTCTCATGTTATCACTTTCATATACTAGTGGGAATTTTTCATTATAGAACTTGGCTTGTATATTCCAACAATGGGCCTCCTCAAGTGCCCTAGGTCTTCGTGAGCAAGCAAGTTGGATGCGCACCCACTAGTTTCTTTTGTTGAGCTTTCATACATTTATAGCTCTAGTGCATCCGTTGCATGGCAATCCCTACTCCTTGCATTAACATCAATCGGTGGGCATCTCCATAGCCCATTGATTAGCCTCGTTGATGTGAGACTTTCTCCTTTTTGTCTTCTCCACATAACCCCCTCATTATATTCTATTCCACCCATAGTGCTATATCCATGGCTCGTGCTCATGTATTGCGTGAAAGTTTATGAGTTTGAGATTACTAAAGTATGAAACAATTGCTTGGCTTGTCATCGGGGTTGTGCATGATGAGAGCATTCTTCTGTGACGAAAATGAAACATGACTAAACTAAATGATTTTATAGGGATGAACTTTCTTTGGCCATGTTATTTTGAGAAGACATAATTGCTTAGTTAGTATGCTTGAAGTATTATCATTTTTATGTCAATATGAGCTTTTGTCTTGAATCTTATGTATCTGAATATTCATACCACAATTAAGAATAATCACACTGAAATTATGCCAAGTAGCACTCTGCATCAAAAATTCTATTTTTATCATTTACCTACTCGAGGACGAGCAGGAATTAAGCTTGGGGATGCGGATACGTCTCCAACGTATCTATAATTTTTGATTTCTCCATGCTATATTATCTACTATTTTGAATGTTTATGTGCTTTATTATACACTTTTATATCATTTTTGGGACTAACCTATTAACCCAGAGCCTAGTGCCAGTTTTTGTTTTTACCCTGTTTTAGGGTTTCGAAGAAAAGGAAAATAAAACGGAGTCCAATTGACCTGAAACTTCACGGAACTCATTTTTGGAAGGAAAGAAGCCCAGAAGACTTGGAGTGCACGTTAGGGGATCTGCGAGGAGTTCACGAGGAAGGGGGCGCGCCCACCCCCCTGGGCGCGCCCTCCACCCTCGTGAGCCCCTCGTGGCCCCCCTGACGTACTTCTTCCGCCTATATATCTCCATATACCCTAAAAACATCATTGAGCATAATAGATCGGGAGTTCCGCCGCCATAAGCCTCCGTAGCCACCGAAAACCAATCTAGACCTGTTCTGGCACCCTACCTGAGGGGGCAATCCTTCCCCGGTGGCCATCTTCATTATCCCGGTGCTCTCCATGATGAGGAAGGAGTAGTTCTCCCTCGGGGCTGAGGGTATGTACCAGTAGCTATGTGTTTGATCTCTCTCTCATGTTCTTGAGATGATACGATCTTGATGTATCGTGAGCTTTGCTATTATATTTGGATCCTATGATGTTTCTTCCCCCATCTACTCTCTTGTAATGAATTGAGTTTCCCCTTTGAAGTTATCTTATCGGATTGAGTCTTTAAAGATTTGAGAACACTTGATGTATGTCTTGCCGTGGATATCTGTGGTGACAATGGGATATCACGTGATTCACTTGATGTATGTTTTGGTGATCAACTTGCGGGTTCCGCCCATGAACCTATGCATAGGGGTTGGCACACGTTTTCGTTGTGATTCTCCGATAGAAACTTTGGGGCACTCTTTGAGGTCCTTTGTGTTGGTTGAATAGATGAATCTGAGATTGTGTGATGCATATCGTATAATCATACCCACAGATACTTGAGGTGACATTGGAGTATCTAGGTGACATTAGGGTTTTGGTTGATTTGTGTCTTAAGGTGTTATTCTAGTACGAACTCTAGGGCTGTTTGTGACACTTATAGGAATAGCCCAACGGATTGATTGGAAAGAATAACTTTGAGGTGGTTTCGTACCCTACCATAATCTCTTCGTTCGTTCTCCGCTATTAGTGACTTTGGAGTGACTCTTTGTTGCATGTTGAGGGATAGTTATGTGATCCAATTATGTTAGTATTGTTGAGGGAACTTGCACTAGTGAAAGTATGAACCCTAGGCCTTATTTCCCACCATTGCAATACCATTTACACTCACTTTTATCATTAGTTACCTTGCTGTTTTTATAATTTCAGATTACAAATACCTTTATCTACCATCCATATTGCACTTGTATCACCATCTCTTCGCCGAACTAGTGCACCTATGCAATTTACTATTGTATTGGGTGTGTTGGGGACACAAGAGACTCTTTGTTATTTGGTTGCAGGGTTGCTTGAGAGAGACCATGTTCATCCTACGCCTCCTACGGATTGATAAAACTTAGGTCATCCACTTGAGGGAAATTTGCTACTGTCCTACAAACCTCTGCACTTGGAGGCCCAACAACGTCTATAAGAAGAAGGTTGTGTAGTAGACATCACGTCTGCATCAGAAATACCATTGTCCGTGGCCGTCGGCGCTCCTGGCCTCTATCCTACAGTCCTCAGCTTCCAAATAATCCATGCACTGGGCGAGAAAACTTTAGCTCCTGCAACCAGTACACGGGAAGTGAACTTCCCGAGTCACGGATCAGATGGCACAGCCGATTCTGATCCATGACTCACCTCGCCGACAGTGGGCGGCCATCTACCACCCAGCACAGCCGCGTACGTATTCCCCAACAGTATTCATTTTCTGGCACACCGCAACCGCACGTATAAAAAATGGCTCCGATCCAGAAGCGCTAACCGACGACCTCGATATCGAGCACATCTGAGCTCGCGCTCAGTTACTCCGCGTCCGACACGAAATCTTTTTTACATAGCAGGAAAATGCTTTTGTTGTACAAAACACAGTGTCACAAAAATATATCCCAAAGAAGCTTGCTTATTTTCACATGGCCTGTTTATATTTCTAGTAACTAAAACATCATTGCAATGAGCAAGAAAATAAGAGAATAAAGCTATAACCAGATTGTTCAACAAACCTCTATAGCTTGCATATACACCAATGAAAGGTAGTAAAAAAGAAGGCACTCAGCAAGCACAATTCAGAATTAGAAGTGCACTTAACCGACGGGATCATGGTACTCAACAACGATATTTCTGTACAAACCGGATTAGAACCCCATTTAACTGAAGAAAGACATGTTAATGGATCAATAAAGCCTTACAAACATGGATATGAACCAATGGACATGAGCACTCAATCAAGCATGAAACAAACCAGCAGGATATTGCGGTACAAACTGTATTAAAACCGCATTTTTTATGATGAGATCCAAAGGAAAACCCCACAAACTGGCTAGCAATCAGAACAGATCTAACCTTGCCTCGACTATGGACCAAAACAACCAAAACATGGGTAGCGGAGTAGTGACGACACCATCCATCCATGTACCTCACTGATGAGACTTGAAAACTGAAACGACCCTGATAAATAGAGTGTCCTGGTGGTAAGGATGAGACATGTTCATTATAGTATTTTTCAGGTTTAAGAGCATATTATAAGATGAGAGCATCAATATTTTCATTATTAATTAATGGTTAGTGCATTTGCAAGTAAAATTGTTGAAGCCATGAGGTGTATAGCTACATAGGACTTTTTTGGTAGCTCCAGATTGGCAGGTATTGCATTTGAAATACGCTAGGTGTAGTAGTTTAAGGCACCATCATCAAGATAACATCATTCATGTGTTCTCTGGTATCTTTGCCATCAAATTATATGCATGGGTTTTCTAGGACGTCCATATTTGCATCTCAAATGTTGATGTTCTGCCCGATCACAATGATTGCTTTAACCTAGACTAATGATAACCTTGCATGTCATGTAAGGAAGAAGAGTGAAGCGGATACGCATAAGAATGCCTACCATTTACATATCTGTACCGAAAACAAAAGTATGAGTGATAGTAATAGGACGCATACAAAAGCTATGACTCAATCCTTGGCACGAGTTCCCGATTTAAACCAAGTGTTATTTGTATAGAAAAGGACTTTATTTTCATATACAATTATTATAGATCAATCTTTAATGTGGCAGAACCATAATTTCAGAACATAACACCAATTAGTGTGCATTTCAGCCACCTTCAGCATTGTAAATCAAGATAAACAGTAGAGACCAAGATAAACAATAAGTAACACCAAAATACTGATCATCAACTTAGTGTTTTGTTAATCATTCTATACCAAGCATCAATGCTATTTACACTCTTATCATAATTGATAAAAAAGATGCATCCTTGGACATGCTTATTAGTTTTACACTCAAATAGAACTTATTAGGCCAATAAACCGTACACTGTGATTTCTTAGGTACTTAGAAACCTCTCATAGGTTAATCAGAAGCTCTTTTATTGATTTAGATGTAGTAACCATGTCAATGTGTACCTTTTGGCAAGTTCATGCATTATTGCATCAGCTTTGAGGTCCATCAATCAAAACAAATCCCAAGCACATGAATTGAGTGAACACCTGACAGAACAAAGGAATAGGTGAGTGTTATCTATACAAAAACTAAGACAATGAAGTAGGAGGGATAATTATTTACAATATAAGAAAGGGTGGAGTATAATATCTCTACTCGACTCCGAATTAGCAAAATAAGAAGACATGGAAAGGCACTTGAAAAACATCATAGCGAAGTTCTTGGGGAACTTGAAAAAACATTTCGATCAACAAAACGGAGTCCTCAAAGTGAGAATTAATCTGTCCAATCTACATGCAAGATTACAGTTTTGATCTAAACAACTAAACCCAAATCAATAATATAGACCTAAATGCAAAGACATTGGATGACAAAAAGGCGTGCATATCTGAACGACAATGGGCTTCTTCATAACTTCAAACCACCCTCGCATGCTTTGGTTCGATACTCAGCCACTGACAGGCCCAATGATTCTAAAAGGACATCCAAAACCATTCTATAGGGGATTTTCACCATTGGGGGAGTAGCCTATGGTTTAAAATGGATGTTATTTATTTGCACAGTACAAAAAGAATGTTAGGCATAGCCTAAAACGGCCTATTTATTTGACACCCAAAACATAGAGTAACTGGAAGCCTATGGTTAAACCATGCCTGCTAGGCTGCTATAGCAAAAAATAAAAGAAAACACACATAGATCACCAATTAGAAGGGCTCCCTGGACACCAGTTAATGGTGTGTATAAGTAATTGCACTAATACAGTAGATATCAAACTAATGGTGTGCATTAGGTGCAGAGGTATCCTCTTGTGATGTTGAGAAAGGAATGGCAATGTTTGAATACTGATGAATGGCACCTCTTCCAATCCATGTCGCTCCATGACGATGAAAAGGAAATGCTTACATGGTACGGGGGCATTTGCCCTACAGAAATCTTGCATAGACGTGTGTAGAGAGAACGAGATGAAGAGCGGCTGGGAAGCTCACCTTGGCGCCTCCCCAAAATCCGTCCATGGTCGCCTGTCCCCGTTACCCACGCCAGGCACCAAATCAAGCAAAGGAACAAAATACTCCTCTATAAAGAGAAACGGAGCTCCAGGACAAATCTATCCCCTTCTCGACGAGGAAAGATCTAGGTCCAAACAAACTAAGAAAGCCAACAAAAAACTTCTAGGAATATAGCTAGATCCGAGAGCATCTCCTGAGCAGTAACAAACAAAAATCCACTTTGCAGAAACTAAGCTGAGGTACCCAACAAACTTCAAAAGAGGACACAATTTCTATATGAAAGCCTAGCTAGATCCAAACATCTGGTCAACTGAAGAAACAAAAAGAATCCCCTTTGTAGGAACCTAGCTAGACATGAACACATCTCCTTGACAAGAAGAGTGAAGAAGCTCACCCAATAGAAGAACTGGATCATAGACCTGGCGTAATCACCGCACATCCTTGGGTTCGCCGCTAGGGCGCTCATTTTCATAGAGGTCTCCTGTTCTCCCTCAAAATTGGATGGTGGCTGAGCACCATGGAAGGGTCCTTTTCAAATTGCCATAGAAAAGCAGTAAAAATGGAGTCAGCTCATAAATACATATATGGGCAGAAACATATATACATAGATGGAACACATAAAGATAAGGAATGCATCTATCAAGTACATGGAAACCCATATCACAGCCAAACATGAAGAAACATTAATAAATAGGGAGAGAAGTGATGTACAAAGCTTCAACTTTGCCCCATGGAGTATCCAGCTACACAGGAACGGTATTGGAATTCAGAAATTGTATGAGATGTACCATACCACCAGTGAAATGCTAGGTCACTTGCATTGCTTGGATTTGGATGTGCACAACATCATTATGTAGAGACTTTTCCGCACAATATACTTATCAACTAAGAATCTTAGAAAAGGGAGATCCAATCCCATAACCTGGCAAATCATCAAACAAAACAAAGAAGGAAAATATATGAGAAAACAAAGGATAATACATTAGCTCTAGAGACATTGACCAAACCTAGGAAATGTGTGACTGGTGAGGACGAAAATACCTACAAAAATTAGCTCCACAGACGTCTCTTGCCAACCGAACCAACATATGAAAAAAGAATGAAATTGGATCGAAAGGGGAGGGATGCGCGCCACGGCAGGGGTGCGAGCGAGGAGGAAGGAGAGGTGCAGCGGCTCTGGCAACTAGGAGGAAGGAGGGAGGCGTGCTTCTATTGTGGTGATTCCCCGTGGAAACCTGCGGTGGACGAGCCCAGTGGCGTGATGACGACTGGTTTGGGAGGCGAGGGATCAAGCTCCGACCTAGCACCACCAGATCCAACCACATCACCTCTCCCCATGAAGTGTGTGCCGCCTGGGCCCTACCCCGTTGCTGCTCCTTTCCCGTGGAAACCTGTGGTGGACAAGCCCCAGCTGCGCGGCGGCTGGTCCGGGAGGCGAGCGCGCGAGCGCTGGGTGATGTGCGCGCACGAACGAGGAGGTAGGAGAGGAGAGAGAGGAGGGATGGAGGAGAAACGTGGGCGGGGCAGTGGCTGCTAGAGGGGTTGGGGTGGGTGTAGGGTTTGGGGCAGAGGAAGACGCATGACGCGTGAGGATATGCTCGTTTGCACTGGCTAGGAGTTCACCCAGCCAATAGAAAGCTCAAACGAGCCCACCAGTCATGGACGCGGAAAAACAACTGTGCGATCAAAAGTAATAACACACACCTGCATCGCGATCCAATGTCCAAAACAAGTTCGGGCCAAGATCCAACGGCCAACGAAGGTGCAAATCGGGGGAGCTTCCTAGGAGCGAGTTGCCCACCCTCATTATTGGTTTAAATACCCCAATATTCCATAAACCCTAGGGGAGTTGACGAAAATCAATTCCAGCCGCTGCAAGTTCCAGAAACCACAGATCCAATCTAGACACCATCACGGAGGGGCTCATCATCCTCATTGCTGCCTCTCCGATGATGTGTGAGTAGTTCATTGTAGACCTATGGGTCCATAGTTAGTAGCTAGATGGCTTCCTCTCTCTCTTTTGAATATCAATACAATGGTCTCTTGGAGATCTATTTGATGTAACTCTTTTTGCGGTGTGTTTGTTGGGATACGATGAACTTTGAGTTTATGATCAGATCTATGTTTTTATCCATGGAAGTTATTTGAGTTTTTTGATCTTTTAAATGTGTGATTACTTATAGCCTCGTATTTCTTCTTCGAATCTTTGGTTTAGTTAGGCCAACTAGATCGATTTTTCTTGCCATGGGAAGAGGTGCTTTGTGATGGGTTTGATCATATGGTGCCTGATCCCAGTGACAGAAGGGGAACCGACACATATGTATCGTTGCTATTAAGGATAACAAGATGGGGTCTATTTCTACATAAATAGATCTTGTCTACATCATGTCATCGTTCTTATTGCATTACTCCGTTTCTCCATGAACTTAATACACTAGATGGATGCTGGATAGCGGTCGATGTGTGCAGTAATAGTAGTAGATGCAGGCAGGAGTCGGTCTACTAATCTTGGACGTGATGCCTATATAATGATCATTGACTGGATATCATCATGATTATTTGAGGTTCTATCAATTGCCCAACAGTAATTTATTTACCCACCGTATGCTATTTTTCTCGAGAGAAGCCGCTAGTGAAATCTACAACCCACGGGTCTCTTATTTATAATATTTGCCTTCGCGATCTATTTTTATTTGATTTTATTTTCATATATATTAATCTAAAATAATGTCGGATTTCAGGTTCCGACAAAACCCTTGAGGTTCGAACACTGGGGTGCGCACGAAGATCTCCCCCCTCTCTAGCTCGCGCACTCAACGATCTCACGGCCTAGCTTGACGGACCCAAAGAACACGAGACACAAGATTTATACTGGTTCGGGCCACCATTGTGGTGTAATACCCTACTCAAGTGTGATGTGGTGGATTGCCTCTTGGGCTGTGGATGAACAGTTAAAAGGGAAGAACAACCTCCTGAGGAGAGGTGTTCTTGTGCTCGGTGAGCTTATGCGGTGAGGATGATCTCCCTCTAAGATCACCCCCTAGCTATGGTGGTGGGTAGTCCTATTTATAGAGGCCCTGGTCCTCTTCCCAAATATTGAACGGGAAGGGATCCCACAACGGCCAATTCAAAGGGTGACAACCAGTACAAGTTATCCTGACAAAAGTAGTCTTCGCCTGCCAAAGGCTCTGGTGGTGACGCCGTCCTGGGCTCCACGGTGACCTCCGTCCTGCCGTCATGCTGGCCTTGGTCTTGTTGCACCGATATGGAAACCTTTGCCTGATGCCTCGGGACTCCTCGCCTGCGCTTGCCCCTTTAGCACCAAAGAGGAAACGAGGACACGGTGCGCACTGGCGCCCTCCTGGCGCCCGTCTGGTCTTGATTGTCATGGCTTGCGTCATTGGAACCTCACGAGGTTCGCCCTGCCTTGATATCTCTGCCCCTCGTGAGCTAGCCTAGTGAGGCCGCCCCTGAGGAGGTCTTGCGTCGTCCGCCCTGCAAGGCTTGGCCCCTCGCGAGGGTCTTGGGTGCTTGCTGGTGAAGATGGGCCGTACGGAGCCGCTGGAGGAGCCATGCCGCGGGCCGCAGGCAGGCAAGTCTGGGGGCCCCCTTTCCCAGAACGCTGACAGTAGCCCCCAGGCCCAAGGCGCGCTTGGGCTTGGCTTCGAGGCGAAGCCAAAGGGAAAGTGCGGAGCGCCGTGGGCCCCAACAGCCTGTATCCTTGGTCGACGCGTGGAGATTGATTGGACGTGGGTGTCTCCGCTTCCCCACGCAACCTCAGCAACTGCCCGCCTGACGGGTCCTTGCTGCATGCAGGAAAAAGATCATTATTACCTTAGATCGTGGAGGCCGGCGGTTGGCCTCCCCTTGGCTATAAATGGGAAGTGGGGGGCGGAGCCCCCATCACCCGTCTCTTCTTTGCCTCTCCCGCTTCTTTTTCCTTGCTCCAACGCCGACAGCGACGCCCATGGCGCCTGTGAAGAGGCTCTCGGCCGTAGAGAAGGGGAAAGCTCGCCAGGAGGGGCTTAGCTCACCGCCGCCCAAGAGGGGGCGCCGTAGCCCCCGCAAGCACACTGCGACCCCCACTGCTGCCCCTCGCAGCCGCGGTGGCGCCTCTTCGCATGGTGGCAGCCGCCCAGGTCATGGCAGCCCCGTTGTTGAGGTGAGGCGCGCCGTGGTTGCACGGCCTCCCCGGCCGTGCTTCCATTCGGTGGAGGTGATGTCGGAGTTCATCGTGTGGTCGGAGAACCCGACTGGCACCTGGCTTCAGCTCCCGCGGTTCTTCGTCGGTGAACTACCGTCCACAGATCCAGGCGGTCTCTGGCTGCAGGTGGACGGTTTCTGCAGCAGGGCTTCATGGGTCGCGGTGGAGATCTCCGCCGCGGGCAACACGGTCCTAGCACGCGGCTGGCAGACGTTCGCCTGCGCGCGCGGGCTGGACAGGCGGTGTGCCCTCCACTTCAAGTACGACGGCGATGCGACCCTCTTCGTGAGGGTGTTCGAGGAAGATTGTCGCCGTGTTGGGTGCTGCCCTGAGGATAACGACAGTGACGAGGTTCTCGGCCTTGGCGATGGTCATGACGAGGAGGAAGGTGGGCCCGGCCATGTCTCGTCCAGCTACAATGACTCTTCCTCCGGAGGCAGCTCCAGCAGCAGCAGCTATGACCAGCTGCCATGCCGCCGCGACCGCTTTGAAGGTGGCAGCGGGTCGGCTCGTAGCTGTGCTCTGGTGAAGCGCGAGGAGGGGTCCGGCTGAGCTCAGGAGAGCGCCGCGAGCCCATCCTCGCAACCTGCTGCAGGAGCATGTCCCGCTTTTGTTTCATTCTTCCTTTCCTTCCTGCATTAGAGAAAGACAAGTATGGGGCCCCATGGGGGCGTGCAACAAACTATGATTTCCGGGTTGTTATGTTGCGTTTATCATTCCCGTGCTGTGTTGCAACGTCATGATTTATGCATGCGCGTAGAATGACTTAGCTCGATGCGCCTGAAGTAGACCCCGCTTCATGAGAGACGCATTTCTCCGTACCCGACGAGAAGGAACTACGAAAATTTGCTAGGAGATCCGTACCTGACGAGGGGGAACTGCGAAAATTTGCTAGGAGATCCGTACCTGGTCCACGCTGTTGTAGCCTGCTGGCTAGAGCGCGTCACCTGCGTATGGCCATGACCCAGCGCCTTGTGTCGCGGTACCCGAGGGGCACGGATTGAGGGGGGTGCGCCATCTTGCGGCTCGAACGAGGGTGCCTCGCGAAAAACTAACAAAACGCTCACGAGGGCCCGAGGGGCACCTGTCCAGCACCCTCGCGAGGGATGCGAGAGAGGGTACAGGTCAAACAAAGAACCGATTGCAGAAATAGGAGCAGAAGCGAAGGAACAAGACCAGCTAGTGACACCGGAAAGCAAATTTCGATTAAAGAGGGGCAAGCCAACAGCAGAAAGAAAATGAAAAACCACGTTCGGCACCTAGTCTAGTCTTCTTGTCTTCTCACCAGCGCGGAGCTAAGTGCTGCCACTAGTCATGGGAGGGAGCCCCCGAGGCCCGAGGGCGGCACTCCTGAGACTCCGGGGCGTGTACAACCCCACTCATTATTACGTGAGAGTGTCACGAGCGGAGATTCTTCACCGGCACCGGGCCTTGCTTCACAGGCACCGGGCCTTGCTTCATGGGTAGAACTTCCTGAGGTGCTGGATGTTCCAGGCGTTCTGGATGGGGACCTCGTCCTGCGTCTCCAGGCGCGTGGCGCCAGGCATGGAGACGTGGGCGACACGAAACGGGCCCTCCCACATGGGGGAGAGGTTGTGCAGCCCTTCCCTGGAGAGCACCCGCCTCAGGACAAGGTCACCCACCTCGAGCGTCCTGGAACGGACGCTGTAGCAGTGGTACCGCCGTAGCGCTTGCTGGTACCTCGCAGCTTGGAGCGAGGCTACACGGAGGCGTTCCTCCCCCAGCATGAGATCCATCCCCCGCATGGAATCCTGCTGCGTTTCATCAAACACTAGGACCCGCGCGGAGCGATGCTTGACCTCATGTGGGAGAACCACTTCTGCTCCATAGATGAGGAAGGACGGGGTTCTGCCTGTCGGCTTGGTGGCGGTGGTGCGGATGGACCACACCATGGACTAGAGCTCGTCGTGCCAGCCCCTGCCGCAGGCTTCGAGCTTCTTCTTGAAGGTCCTAGTCTTGAGACCTCTCAAGACTTCCACGTTGGCGCGTTCGGCTTGGCCGTTGCTCCTGGGGTGTGCCATGGAGGCGTAGCATATCTGCGTCCCAAGGTTATCACAATATGTTTTGAAGAGATTGCTAGTGAACTGAGAACCGTTGTCGGTGATGATGCAATTAGGGACCCCAAATCGGCTCACGGCGCCCTTGATGAACTTGACTACTGACCCGGCTGGGATGGTGCGGACGACTTCCACTTCCGCCCACTTGCTGAACTTGTCGATGGCGACGTATAGGTAGAGGTAACCTCCAGGCACTCGAGGGATGGACCCAGGATATCTAGCCGCCGGACCGCGAATGGCCATGAGAGCGGGATAGTCTGGAGGCCCTGAGCCGGTTGGTGGATCTGCTTGGCGTGGAATTGGCAAGCCTCGCAGGACTTCACCAGCTCAGCCGCGTCGTTGAGTGCTATGGGCCAGTAGAACCCGGTGCGGAAAGCCTTGCCGACCAGGGTGCGTGATGACGAGTGGTGCCCACCGTCTCCGCCATGTATGTCAGCCAGTAGCTCGTTCCCCTGTTCCCTGGAAATGCACCGCAGAGAAACATCATTTGGCCGCTTCCTGTATAGCTCACCGTCCTGAATGCAGTATTCCATAGCCTGCCGGGCCATGCGCTCCGCGTCTTCCTCCTTCTCCGGCAACATGCCTTGCATCAGGTATGCCTTGAACTCCTCAATCCAGCACCCCTCCTGAGGCTCAAGTGCTAAGAGGAGGCGCACTCCTAAGGTCGGGCCGCATGCGGGGGCTCCCAAGACTAGCGGTTGAGGGAGCTCCTCCTGAGGTGGCGCTGGCTCCGCAGGTTGAGGTGCTGCTAAAGGCTTGAAGAGCCGTTCCTCAAAGACGTCAGGCTCTTGGGGAAGCCGCTTGGATGCTCTTCTGGCGATGTTATCAGCCTCTTGGTTGGTGCCACGTGGCACATGCTGCATCTCTAGGCCCAGGAACTGCTTCTCCATTTTGCGTACCTCCATGAGATATGCTTCCATGTGCTCCTCCTTTGGCTCGTACACCTTGTCAGAGAAGTTGACGAAGAGCTGCGAGTCTCCCTTGATGGTGAGGCGCTTCACTCCCAGGGCTGCCGCCTTGAGGCCGGCGATGAGGCCCTCGTACTCTGTGATGTTGTTGGAGACCTTCTCGCCCCGCTGGAAGCAGAGCTGCATGGCGTAGTAAAGTTTGTCCTGAGTGGGCGAGATGAGTACAACTCCAGCCCCCGCGCCCTGGCGCATGAACGCGCCATCGAAGTACATGACCCAGCCATCTGGCGCTTCATTCCCTAGTGAGAGGGATCGGTTTTCTCCTACTTTGAGCTCTGGTGTATCGGCCCATTCTGCCACAAAATCGGCGAGTGCAGCCCCATTGATGACCCTGGTTGTGCTGAACTCCAAGTCAAAT